>NW_026855468.1:0-19695 GCF_026571515.1 Ruditapes philippinarum | reverse complement strand
TAGTATCATTAGTAAAAAAATAAATCAAAATTTACAAACATAAAACATGAAAAGTTGCTAAAATTCATAAAAAGAATGACTGCGTAGAATTAATCACATTACAGCTTGGTTAAAAAGAATACTTGAATTTGCTGCATGATTTATACTTCCTTTATTCAGTCTTTGGTATTTTAAACCTTCTTGGTATATTTTTTGGTTGGTGAATATTTTAAACACATTGTTATTTATATTTGTACATTTTATTCTAGAAAATTGTTTTTGTACTGTAAATATTGCTGTAATATTTGGTAGCAATTATGAATTGAATTGTCATTTTCATTATTTTAATTTGATATCTGCATATTCTCTAAAATTGTACACTTTATTATAATCATTGTCAAAGATAATTTTCTTCTTTCTTAAATATAAATGTAAGGATTGTTCAATTAATTTGACGTCCTCAGTAACACTGTTTTAAATTGTAAGCTGGCAAACTAGATATATATACCAGAGAGAAAAAATGATTTCATTAGTTGTTAACAGATATATATTCATTTTAGACGAATATTCTATTGATTATTTCATAGATTATTTTAAGTGTTTATGACAATTGTTACATTATTTTGTCTATAATTGATATTGTATAAGAATGTAGGGGAAAGAAAGCTCGCTTGCTCATGTCACAGATGTGACTTTGTTACTTGTTACCGGTGCAGTCATTATTATTTGTTACGTGTTACTGATGTTATATGTGGTTATAATAATGCTTATATCATTTTTATGAACTTAATTATATAACTGTTTTATTAAACCGGTTCAGAAAGATACAGATCTGTAGAGATGATAAATTTGTTTTAGAGTGTACTCTTTTTATTGTCTTAATTAAGATATATGTTTATTTATTTTTATAGCTTGTGTGAGAGACATTAAATGCATTATTTTCTATTCTATATATGGCTGATATAAGTTTATCCTGACAAAGAGCATAAAAGTACAAATACTTTTGTCATGATGTGGTGAATGGTTTTTATGTTGGTAAGAAAGTGAGGTCAGTTTTTTACAAATTAATGAATTTTACAGTTTAATATTTTCCATACTAATGTAATGCTAATTTGAATTTTTAGATTTTACATATTAAATTAATTTACATTATATTACAATATGAATGATGAACTTGATGTTTAAATAGGAAATCATTATTTTTCACTTTTTCAGAACTAATCTTAATCATAACCGTGCCTTACACAGATAGTTATATATATGCTTCTATATATTGTTATAGAATATTTTCCTTAAATAAAGATGAAATTTAAATCTAAGAATGTAAGGGATACCATTTGGGTACCATATATTTATGTAGACCTTCTCGTCGACCTTTCATAAACTTGATTTCTGATGCAGAATTATGCCATTAAATCAGAATTCTGCAAAACCAAGATTACTTAAAAGACATAGGCAATGCTTTACTTACAAGAACCCAGTGGAATTTTTATGCATATTAAAGCCATATTAATAACAAGATACATATTACTGTAGTATTTTTCATTTTAAATAGCAAGTATTTGTCCGAAGTTTTTTTTCTCGGAACATTTTGATAGTTATAAGAAAATGTAAATGTTTTGGGAAAAAAAGTTCATATTAAATTCTTATATGTCTTTTTAACTGATATTTCGTTTTAGCTTCTTTAAGTTATTCCTCCATTAAGCTTAATCAAAGTTCAAAACATTTTACAATAGCTGTAAAACGAAATATCGGCTAATGTCTTTCTTAGCTATATTCTGTCTAATTGTTGTGTTATGAAAAGATGGACCTTAGTTATGGTTTCTCACAAAAAAAAAATTTCTTTGGTCAAGTTAGGCTAAAATTGCAAAGGCCCCACTTCATTCGTGTCCGGACTGTAACTTTATCATGCATTGAGGGATTTTGAAATTCCTTGGCACAAATGTCTACGAAATCAAGACGATGTGTCGCGTCCAAGAACCACGTCCCTACCTCAACAGTCAAAGGTCAAGGTCACACTATAATTTTGAAGTTCCACATTATTGCAATTAGAGTAAAAAGGTACAAACATTCTTGTCCGGACTGTAACTTTGTGATGCATCGAATGATTTTAAATTTACTAGGCATAAATGCCTTCCACATTAAGACGATGTGTTGCGTCCAAGATATACGTCTCTACCTCAAAGGTCAAGGTCACACCAACATTTTGAAGTTTCACATCATCACAATTAAAAAAATAGGTACACACAATCGTGTCCCGGCTGTAACTTTGTCATGCATGCATGGAAGGATTTTAAAATAACTTGGCATAAATGTCTTCAACATCAAGACGATGTGTCGCGTTCAATAATCACGTCCCTACCTCTAAGGTCAAGGTCACACTACCATTTTGAGTTTCACTTTATCACAATTAGAGTTTATAGGTACACACATTCGTGTGCGGGCTGTAACTTTGTCGTGCATTGAAGGATTTTAAAATAACTAGACATAAATGTCTACCACATCAACACGATATGTCGCGACAAAGACCCATGACCCTACCTTCAATGTCAATGTCACACTTATAGTGTGAAGGTACATTCTCTCGAGAAGAGTTTGAAGATACACATTCATGTCCGGACAGTACCATTGTCATGCATGGAAGGATTTTAAAATACTTTGGCACAAATGTCCACCACATCAAGACAATGTGTCAAGGCTAAGGTCCTTCTGTCCGTTGTTCCCCACTTACACAACAATCATGTTCAGACTGTAACTTTGTCATGGATTGAGGAATTTTGAAATAATTTGGCACAAATGTCTATGTCATAACAACATTTTGTCGCGTCCAGGAACCACGTCCCTTCTACAAAGGTCAAAGCTACACTTATATTTTGAAGGTTCATGCTATCACAATTAGAGATTACAGTTTCAATAATACAAAGAACAATATACAGCAATTATTTACTTTCTTTCTCTTTTCTTTTCATAATACCTGCATGCTTAAGAAATCTTTTCGGGGGGCATTCGTCACTTGGGTGACAGCTCTTGTTTGTTTATGTTTTTTTTTTCTTTTTTGTAAACAAGTTTATGATTCTATGTTTCAGATTAAGACATTCACCTAAAAAAATAACGATTGTTTTGGTTTTTATTTTTGTGTTGCTATTACGAATAAATGTATATTATGTACCTGACATGAAGTCTCGTCTTTTTTATTTGTATTGAAGCTGCACTAGAACAAACATTTAAACCAATAGTGGAACCATTAGTGGTTTTACTTTGTCAACTCACTTTGACAGGAAGAACTAATTGATCTAATTTTATCCCTGTTACAAGCAACCATATATAAATTACTGGCTCGTTTATAGTTAGGAAACAGTCTGACCTAAATCTTTAAATCAACAAAAAAGTTGAACACAATAAAGGAATACACTTACGTATAAATGACGTCTGGATTATTATGTTTATGAAAGTGTAGAAAAAGAGAGAAAGGCAAAAATGAAGATCGTTTCCGTCTACTAGAATAATGACTTAAAACATGTAAATGTAACATCTTTAAATTATTAAATTTCGTGTTGAGATAGTTTAGGGATATTATTTCCTCAATAGAAATACAGCCATGTAACAGTATATCTTACAGTTCAATTACTGGAAATCAAGTCTAAATTATCTCGAAAACGTTATTTTATGGTTTGTTTGTATATAACTCCCAATATGCAAGTGGTGCAGATAATTTCTTCATTTGTTTTAGGGTGGTTCGTTCAATATGGACCCCCAGACATAAAGTAATTGAATCGTTCATACGCCCATTTGTCTGTCCGAGGTTTATCTTAGCCAACAAGTGGGATATATCTTAAGTTTACCTGTACTATGGCTAGTTAATTTAGACGCTTGCTAATCAATACAAAGTACATGATCTTGGCAAATTACATAACTGTGCTTTCTAAGTGCTCAAGATGAGCTTTTGAGATCACAATTGTCCGTAGCGCGTCCGTGCGTACGTCGACAACTTTTGCAAACGATTTCTCCTCTGAAATAACTGGGTCAATTGTGATGAACTTTTCCTCGGATGAAGGTCTACTAAAATTGTTAAAATCGTTCTGGTCCATTGAGCATGTGGGTTTAAAGGCTGGAAATAGATTTAAAAGGAAATATTTGACGTGTAACATCATCAAATGAAACTAAACATATAGTAAATACTTCAAAAATCGTTTTCTTGAAAACTGCATGGGCCATATCTTAGATATTAAGCATGAAACATTGTCTACAAAAATTGTCAAATAATAGCCCTTGTGTCAAAGTTGACCCCCCCCCCCCAAGTTAAACCTTAAAAAGTCTTCTTCTTTAAAACTATTAAGGCTAAGGTACGATATTTGGCATGAATAATTCTTTAGTAGACATCTATCAAGTTTATTTAAATTGTTACCCTATGAATTAAATTAGACCCATAACAGGGGCGGTCATAGATTTTTTTATATGTGTAATAATAGTAAACGCTAAACTGGGTCTAAATTGGTTTAATCTTTGGGGAGGTGGTCAAAGATTTTCTTTTAGGTGTATGCAATAACAACTTAAAAATGCTTATCTTAAAATATCAAGACTAAAGCTTAGTCTTTGTCTTGTGGACCTTTACTATAAAAATATGAATGAAGATCAACAAGGCAAAGCAACATTCACAGGACGCGGCCTAGTTTGTTTCAATTGTAGCCCTAGTTTCTAAATTATCAATCAGGGTGTTATTAATTTTTCTTAATGTATAAAGTGAAAACTTAAAAAATTCTCAAAAGACATGTAGACTTAATCTGATATATTTACAGTATATATATTTGACATGAAACATTGTTTTGTGGACCTCTTCCGAGTTGATTTAAATTATAGCCCTGTGATCTTATTTGACCCCATCCCAAGGGTCATGTATTTTCCTTATTTATATATAGTTAAACCTTTAAGACAAATGTCTAAAACAAGGAACGCTAAAGTTTAGATATTTAGCATGAAATATTGTCTTATGAACCTCTACAAAGTTTGTTCTAATTATAACCCTGGATTTTAAAATGTGCCTAGGTGTTATGGATTTCCCTTATTTGCATATAGTTAAAACTTAAACTCCGGGATTCACTTTTTTTAGCTATGAAATTTGGACAGATGCAGATTGTACTTTGATATTTTTTGACCTAGATTTTGACCCAGTGACCTACTTTTTTGTAAACCGGACTAAAGCTATGAAATTGGACTTTTAGCAGTTGCAGATGCAGAAATGGACTGTCAGTTAGATATTGACCCAGTGACCTACTTATGTATTGAGAGCATTGAAAATTGCACAGCTGACACAGATTCAGGTGAGATATCAATTGACCTAGAATTTGACCTAGCGACCTACCTATTGTTGTTAGAGCTTCGTGAGTAAAATTTCTTCTACATGCAAATTCCAGATGCAGATTTGAATTTTGATATCAGTTGACCCAGTCTTTCATCCACAGATAACAACATCATAAGTCCGTTTTTGAGTCTTTATACTCAGATGAGCGATAAAGGGTCATTATGACTCTCTTTGTTAACTTACCAAGTTTTCAAATTGATTAAATGGGATACAGTTCACCTAAACTGGCAAGTTGGATATATCTGAAGTTCAGTCATTACTAATGACTTCATAATTTACACACTTACTTATCAATACAGACATGTGGTACAAGATATAACTGTGCCATCCATTTTCCCAGTTATTTTTCTTTTTATTACTTTGAAAATAGGGCTCACCTTTTCCGGCAAGTTGGATACATTTATCTTAAACTTCATAAATTAATATATTTCATATTTGGTTGGTCCTCCTGCTAAGGGTTCATTTAGGTCAACGTCAAGATCACCAATGCTTAAAATAGATTTTTAGACTTTGATTATGTTAAACCGTTATTTATTGATAGATGTCTTTTGCATTTGATCGGAACATAACTTAAGAAGTCTTCTACCTTAGAATGGAGTAAAGAGTCAATTGGGGTCAAGGTCACTTCTGCTAAAATAGACTTTTACACTTTTGCTCATACAGTTTTTATTGGCAATTGTCTTTCGTGTTTGATGGAAAAATAAGTTGGGTGGCCTTCCCCTTTCAAGTTGGAAGTTCGGTGAGATCAAGATCAAAGGTGCCTAAAAAATCTTTTACACATTTGCTTACCTTTATTCATTGACTGATATTTCTTTCATTTTTCGAAGGAATATACCTATGAGGTTCTTTTTGGTCTCGGTGGTCCAAAGTTAGGAGTCACAAGGCCAAGGTCACCTGTGCTAACAATAGATTTTACACCTTTACACCTCACTTTCATATAGAAAACATATACCTGAGGTGGTCCAATGGCTAGAGCTTAGATACTTTGAATGAAACATTATGAACCTGTACAACGATTGTTCAATCGGTGCCCCTAGGGACAATATAAGCTCGCCCTAGGGGTCATGAGTGTTTTTATAAACATGAAACAGAAACTATAAAAGATGTTTTCTGAAAAAGAGAAAGCTAGAGCTAAGAATTTCTACATGAAATATTGTCTGGTTGACCTGTATCACGATTGTTTAAATTGAAGCCATCACTTGAACACATCTGCGGATGTTTCTAAATTCAAAATTTCACCATTTTCGTGTTAAATGTTGAATTCTGCTTAAGCCGGTGCTACGGGGCGTGGACGGTAACTTGCACTTTCCAGTACCGTCCATGAACAGGCTCAATCAAACCGAGCCTGCAACATTTTCAATTTTGTCGTGTTGGACTTTCTTTAGGGATTCTGTTTATCTCTATTTTAGGGTAAAATATTTCCCTGCCTAAGTGGACACAGTGACCAACTTTCTTGTCCTTTGGCTTACCTAGATTTTGATGAGGTGATCTCCTTTGGCTTTTTTCTATGAAATTTCTTGTATTATACACTAGTTTCCACTGCTTTTGCACAGTCTCTCCACGCTTGAGCGGTTTTGGGCCAATGGTTCCTTGTTTAAAATATTATTACCGGCCGGTGGCATTTGTGTTTATCAACACGTTCTTGTTCTTACATCAACTTATCCAGCTTCTATTTTTACATGTATTTAACCATAAGTATAGAGCCTGTGGCCTCACTTTACCGGTGGCAAAGGCTAATAATTTGATTTCAGTATCTTAATGGTTCAACAACCTGACCTTGAACTTCATTTGACCTTGACACTTTTGGTTGGTTATACAATTGGCCGTTGGCCATATCGTTGTTATCTTATTATGGATTACATTTATTATTAGACAAAATAACCCTTCTTCTAAAAAAACGTATATTAAATAATACATATATAACGTAGATCTTTATTTGACCTTCACCATCACTTCAAGTTCAAATTATTTAAATGTGCTTAAATTGTCATAATTTTGTTATTTATTTACAGATTTGATTCATACTTTGGCAATAGAACACAAATGACCTTGTCCTTTAATTGATCTCGACCCTCAAGGTCAAATTATTGAAACATTTTACAATATCATATTATATTGACATGACTTTGACCTTTTATTGACATTGGCTGTCAAGATCGAATTATTGAAATTTTATTAATTTTTATTACATGTAATTTATTTTTGTAATCGATTTATTCTTCAAAAAAGAGAAATTATGCAGCACTTCATTATTAATTAATTCTTATGTGACCTTGACTTTGAATAACCTAGAACCTTAAGTCAAATATGAAATTTGAATTTTATTTGTTACAAAAAGGTGTGTTTTGTAAATACTGTACACTGTAATATTCTTCTAATGATTTGTTTGAATTTAGAAATAAGAAAAGTCGAGCGTGGCCCACGCCAGGCGACGGCTCCTGTTTACTTTAAACAGACGTTACCAAGGAAACATAGACTGAAGGTGTTATAACATATCAGAAACGATGAGGTAATCCTTCAGGATGTTTAATTGATCTCGGACCTAATTGCTGTGTATAGTTAGTTTAAACATATTTATTCTAACTCGGTTATGATGAAAGTTATGATCTACTCACGAATACGCTTTTAAGAACTAACCAGTACTGATGTCATGTATTGTACTATTGTAGTGTTTTTATTGCAGTTATACACAAGACATTTCATTATTCATAATAAAAATAAGAGTAAGAATGAGGTTCTTTATTCACTTGATTTTATAAGAATAACTGTCGAAAAAATGATTCTTCTAAAAAATTAGATATATATGTGCCTTGTGAATTCCTCGGCTGTAAGAAAGTGATCTTTGAAAAGAATTGAAGAAATCGGGTTCCGACTGACTTCAGAAGTTCGACGATATATTTTAAGTGCGCAGTATCAATTTATCGAAAACTGTGTTAAATTTTAATGACCCCTTAGTCAAATTTAATAATTTGGTTAATGCTGACAATATCATTTATATTATACTACATATGAGAGGATAAATCAATTAAAATGCGACCCTTAATAACTTTGTTTTATCTTGTAAGCTGGCACACATGGAATTTCAGAGAAAAAAATTCCTTAGTTGTTTACAGGTTAACATTCATTTTAGATGAAGATTAAATTGTATATTTTATAGATATTTTTAAGTGTGTATGAAAATTGTTACTGTACCGATTTTCTTTTCTGAGTTTATAACTCGTGGCCACGAGATAACAATTTTTCTCAGTTATATCTCGTGGGAACGAGATGGCGCACTTTTGTTGTTTTTGTTTTTTATCTCATGGCCATGAGATAGGAAATAAAATAAAATTGGAATGTCCTCTTTGTGCTTTCGTACAGATATGACCTTGTTACTCGTTACCGGTGCAGACATGTTTACTTGTTACCTGTTACAGATGTTATATGTTGTTATTTTATGTCAGTTTTATATGAACTTATTTATATATTTCGTTTTATATTAGCCAGTTCAGAGGGATACAGATTGATACAACATCCTGCTAAACTTTAGAGGTAATGTCTGATGTTCTAAATTTTTTTAGATTATTTATTTGCGTACATGAAATGATACCATTGTTTCTTATCTGCTTTCTTCCTAACTTGATATGTTTAATATCCATACCTTCTAAAATACTAAAATACTTACTTTTTCAATAAGTTTGATGTTTTGCCATATTTTGTAATAAATATCATTGGAAATCAAAACAGGGTTATAATAGCTTTCCTTTTATTGAAATAAAATTAGCACGAGACATTTGATTATTACATAAGACAGAAAGCTAAAGTTTTGTATATACTAAGTTATGATTTAATGTGTTTGGTTAAGGCTTGCACCTAAAAGTTTAACAAGTGTACGATTGTTTTGTGTGTGTCATATTTACTTGTTTAGTTTTTAATTGTTGTGTTGTTAAATAGACTCTCTTTTTATTGGAATAGAAATATCAAATAAGAACAAATCAAACCATTAGGGGTTTGACTTTGCCGCGCAGTTCTAAGAAAAGAAGACAATTTATTGATCTAGAATTGATCGCTGTTACACAAAGGGAGAATTAGCAAGCATAGCTGTAAAACTGTTTCTTATTATTACTGAATGGTTAATATTAGGAAACGATCTGACCTAAATCTTAAAACACAGGGGTGGAACTGTTACACGAAGGATGGAGTTGTTTGGAGTTCTAGTGATAACTGTCACGGAGTTCCTAGAAAATGTAACGGATTTCTGTGTAAAACTTTTTTATACTAGTATATGTTTCAGAAAAACCTTTTAGTCCATTTTTCATCGCCTTTTTAAACAAAAATCTGGTAGTTTTGAGTAAAATTTCCAAATTACTGGCTCATTTGTACATATTGACCCATTTGTGATCTTTTTCGTTGCTATACTTAATTACCTAATTAAAATGGAGAGTTGCAAACATAAAGCCCAGGCTTATGAATTTATACCCAATTTTAAAATGTCACGGAGTTTTTGTGATAACTCAATATATGTCCGATAACTTTTGTTACTGTCAGTGTGTCTCTTGTGCTGAATTACGGTATGTTTAAGCGTATTTTATTATTTCACAAGTGTTTAAATCATCATGAAACGTAATACGCTCAACCTTAAAACAAAAATTGGTTATATAATGTTGGTTTTGAGCGTGTTTTAGTTCAAAAGATATTTTTCTAAATTCATATTAACATTATAAAACCGAACGAATGCACAAAATGTTTCTGTGTATACTGTTCGTCAACTATGGTTTAATGTCAAGTTTCCGTTGAAATGTTAACGCTGAATTTACAGCAACTAGATCGTTCTTGTGGAGGCAATATTTTTGCATAATAGAACCTAATAGACATGCATATCGTTATTATGATGACAACGTTAAGTTAATATGCGGTATATGGATTGGTGAATAAAACATTTTGTCACGTAAATTTTAGGAAACTGTCATTTTTTAAAGGATTCGGCTGTCAGAAAACCCAAAATATTTTAAGAATAGATTGAACATGAAACTGCTTTTATCACTATTTTGTGATGTCTACTTGATTAGTATAACTCCCAACCAGAAAACAGGTGTACAGTCTACAAAGGATAAACAGGCTATCTTAGGTAGCACTCCACAGTTAATTTCAAGTTCCTGCCGTCAATGTCCTACAAGCAATACGTCTAATAATTCTGATACCAAACTACACAACCTGGAAAAAGAAAACACATTTTGTTGAGAACATATATGACATAAGATTGCAAATCTACAAAGAAATTATCCCACCTGCAATAGACAGGCAGTCAAAAAAGTTGCAATTCATTCCATTGAAGCCCAAAATCTACAGTGGCCCGAGACCCAAAACAACACATTTCGTCCCTCTGGCAAAAAATATCTGCAAATATACAGGCTAAAGGAACACCGTCTCTGCTTTAGCAACTCCCTATACATGCAAAATATCACAAAGAAACAAGTCCTCAACCTTGTAGATTTTTCGCTACTGCTAAAAGTTTGTACCCCCCTGTAAAATGACTTCTTTTTACCGTGCATGCTGTTTAAAAGCAATGTTTACAAAAAATGGCGGCCTTGACATATATAATCAACAGCATGTGATTTCTGGCCATGTTTTCGAATTTGCCAGTGATCATATTAGATGTCACAAAAACAAATTTCATGCTGAAAATGCATTTTAAAGACAACCAGTCATTTAAATCCAGAATATTCACTATATCCAAGAAATCCTCCCTGGCCATTCGAAGCTGGGGCTTACATTACTGTGGTGTGCTACCTTAATGAAAATCTGAATCAGCGGTCACCTGTATTAATCAGTAACATGGCTTAAACCGCCGAGCAAACAATGTTAAAACTTACACCTTTTCTCAGTAACATGTTTTAAACAATCGCCTTTCTTAAGCAGACACTATATAGTTGGGTTTCCCTCAAGAAGCGGCATAAGTAATTTGTATCATCAACAAGTATATAACCGAGATACCCTTCACATCCATGCACCAAAAATGTATTATATTTTTATACATCAAAGTCAACTGATCACAGCAAAAGTTGTTGCAGAGTTTCCACATGTTATTAATGATTCTAGTAAACAATTTTCCCAAAGTGCTTAACAATGTTATGCCTCTATATTTTTTCAACATCATTCAAACTACCCTTTTATGTAATGGTATAATTTAACCAGTAGCCCAAACCTTTGGAAAGTATTCTAAGTCTAATATCTTATTAAATATACATTTAATTGACGAATGTTACTGTGGATAACCATACTTAAATATTTCATTGATATAAAAATCAGAACCACAACTTTTTCCATTTCTTAGTTGTTTGATCGCTACTTCTAACTAAGTATTTGTTATATATCATTATCTAACTCTTGAAATATTACAGTCAAATCACTATTTATGTATGTTTTATTAAATTCTAAAACATCTGCACCAGGAACAAAAAATCTATCATCTGGGTTATTTATTGCTTTAAATAATCTTCAAAACTATTCAAATTTATTTTTCCAGTTTTAGGTGTACATAACTCCTTAAGCATATTCCAATATGGTTTGGCATTTTTATATTTAGCATTTAAGAATTGACCGGATAATACTTTGCTTTACGTATTTCAGCCTTATACTCACTTTTGGTCCGTACCATTTCTTGTCGATTTACAACGTTTTTATCTAATCAATATGCATTTATTTTTTCATAAAATATAATTTATATTTTAGATCACAACACCGTTCAGTATACAAACTTTTGTTTTCACATCTTCGATAACTAAATATAGGTTCATTTATATTATTATAATTGAATATTTTTATTGTTAATTCAGGAGAGCACACATCATCTAAAATATTAGAAAACTCTTCTATACATACATCAATATAATTCGAATTCGAACAGTTGTTAACATTGTGTTGTAAAGTTTCAAACTTTGAAACAGTAACATTTGAATCTAACTTAGTATTAAAAGCATGAATAGTATCAGATTTCCATACATATTTAAATGGCATTTTGCAAAAATCATCAGCCACATCATTTTCTGTAGTTTCATTTGCATTAAAAATAAAACTAAGAGTTAATATACAGTGATCCGAAAGAATATTTGGCTCGTCCACATAAAAATCAAAACAAAAATCATATAAATATTCTGAAATAAGAATATGATTAATAACACTTCGACCTCTATTACATACATAAGTAAATTTGCCAACATTTTTATCTTGACCACAGCGACCATTCATCATTCTAAGACCTGTTTGTTTACAGAAATCTAGAAACTGTATACCGTTACTATTTGGCCTAACTTTATCTTAAGAACAACGTGTATATTGTACATCAGGAATATAATCATCTATATTATTACTTGTTAAGTTGATATGTTCATGAGCAACAAAATCAGGTTCACTAGCAGTTCTGGCATTGAAATTGCCGCATAAAATGATATTACTATTTTGAACAAAGTTGTTTTCAAAATTTAAGTTAGAGTCAACTAGCCTGCCGAATGTACCAACTTCCACCATACTTTGCCTGCTTGTTCCCTTAGGTCCCTCAGATACATGAAGAAATTATGCTTGCGTATTAAATTTAAAGCGTATCTAATCCTGTAAAAACCTGGAAATTAAGTGATTCCTCGGGAGCATTAATCACAACAAAATTACAAGAGAATTGTAGACTCGGATTCATTGAGTGTGTACATGAGGGATAATGAATATGTGCAACATCCCCCACCCCCCCCTCCCCTAGCACCGGCTTGAGCGGTACTCAATTCTCAACACTTAATAGTTCTGGCATCAATGATCCCGAAGGACCAGAAAAAAGTCAATGCTCTAAATCAAGTTTGTTTTCAGTCAATCCAATAAAATGAAGATAAAAACAACAAAAACAAACATAAAAAAACACACACACAAAACACAAGAAACAGAGGTAAGAAAAATATCTCTTAAACTGAAATAAACTCTAAACCAACATTATGTAACCAAATTTTTGTGCAAATGATAAGCGTACTATGCTTTATAATGATTTACACACGGATTGACTAATAGAATACGCTTAAACGTGCCGTAATTAAGCAAAAGAAACACACTTTCAGTAACAAATATTATCATAAGAACTTTAGGACATATTTTGAGTTATCACAAGAACTCCGTTACATTTGAAAAATCGGGTATAAATTAATTAGCCTGGGCTTTATGTTAGCAACTCTCCATTATAATTAGGTAATTAAGTATATCAACGAAGAAGATCACAAATGAAAAGGTCAATATGTACGAATGAGAAAGTTATTTGGAAATTTACTCAAAACTACCAGATTTTTTTTAAAAGGCGATGAAAAATGGACTAAAAGGTTTTTCTGAAACATAATACAATATGAAGGGCAAGCTAAGCTCCGTACAGTTATCAAAGAATTTCAAACAATTTATTTTAAAGAACTCCACCCTTTCATTAACATTTCCCCTACCCGTTAACATTTTTTCCCTGGGGTTAAAAGGAAAACAAAATTTTTGAACAGCTAAAAAAAATTTTTAAATTTAAGTATAATAAAAATCGGGGTTGGGCTTTTTGGTATTATTTTTAATTTTGCGAAATAATTATACCGTGTTAAAATTAACAAAAATTTATTTTTTGGGTTTTACATTTATTAAAAATTGTCCTATTATTTTAAACATATTATCAATTACTAAAAATTTTAATTTTTTGGCATGATGATTTATAAGTCCCTTTTTTAAAAAATCAAAAGAATTTTGGAATTTTTCATAAAGTTTTTTTTTTAAAAGGGACATTATATTCCTTTTAAAAAAACCCCTTGAAACAAGTTAATTTTTGTAAGGGGGCATTTTAAAATTTTAAAAACCATTAAAACTTTTTAAATTTGGGAAATGCCCTTTTTTTTCCTTTTGACAACCCTATTTTTAAAAATTTTTAAGGGGATTAAAAGTATGTAAAATTTTCCCAAATCAAAAAATCAATACAATCAGGGGTCAAAAATTTTCACGTTTCAAAGTTTTAAAAACCGTTTAAAGGGGGCCAACCCACTGTACTCATAACGTCTCATCTAGAACTTTTTTAATTTTAGTAAAGGAGACATTAATTTAAATTTTCACAATAGTAAATCAGTAGCATTTTTAAATTTGATTTTTGATTCGGAGGAAATTTTTACATTTTTTGGTTTATAAAACTACCTATAATTAAAACGAAATCAAACCTTTTTGCATTTTAAATTTTGGGGGTTTAACAGAGTTCAGTCTGCGGTTTTCCTTTTTATATTACTTTAATAAAAGGGTTATTTATTAATTTTAAATTTATTTAGAAGACAAGTTGTTTCCCATAAAATTTTTGGCCCTTTTAACGACTGCCTTTAAGCGGGTGAAAACCCAAAATATACTCACTCCGGGGACAAAGGAAAAGGACAAATTAAGCCGACGCATCTGTGCTCGGGAAATTAAAATTTAATAAAAATTTATGAAGGGTTTTGTCCAGTTGTAATTTTAATAAAACTTAATTTGAAACCCTCTATTTCTAAACCTTTTAAAAAATAAATATTCCCCAAAATTGAAATGTTGAATTTCATTTTTCAACTTTCAAAGGGCACTTAAAATTTTTTATGCCCATTTTTTCAAAAATAAAACGACTTTGCATTTTATTAAAATGGGTTTGGGGAAGGAATTATTATTGTATAATGACTCAAAAAAAAAGGGTTTTTAACCCAAGAAGTCTAAGTAGGGATTAATTAAATGAAATTTCAGCAGTCAAATGTCATATTAACGAGTAATGCTTATTTACTTGATAAGAGGTTTGTCGTAGTATGTATGTTGCTTTAAGACTTATATAAAAATCAATACCGCTTTCAGGTTTTGTCTTATTCTGGTTTGATCTTAATTTAGAATCTAATACAATACAATCGTTTACATCATCAAATACTGAGTGAAATGTCGATGGGGATTTAGAACAAAATTGCGATAAAAATACAAGAAAGAAATTGTATAAACTTACAAAGAGAGAATCCGCCCGAATTTATTCGAACCAAATTGTTTGAACGAGTTCAACTCTTGCATTTTAAAATGAAAGAAATATTATCACTGTTATATAAATTTTATATAAAAAAAATCTCTTTAATAAAGTTTAAGCTGTAGTTCCTATAACTATACTATGAAGAAAAGAAAATTAAGTGTGGAAATTCGTGTGACTTGGAATAGTTTATTGCACGCAACAATAAATGTTATAAATGTTCGATTTATTCACCTCGCAAATTATATAACTCGATATCTAGCATGTCATTTTACATTGACGATTGGACAAATGGGGATGTATTTCAGAATGGGAAGTTAGATAATAATTCAAATGAGGCAAAGCGCGCTGTTAACTTTTTTTAGAATATGTTTGACAAAAAATACTCAAGGGGTTTGTGTTTTCCGAGAAATTTTCTCCCACATTCGCCATTATTAAGTTGAGTATAGCATTATTTTAACCAACTAAATTATCTCTTCTCTAAAAGCTCTGTACATATACATATATACATATTAGACTGAAATGATGATGCGGAAAAAAACATGTTATAGCGAGAACATTGTATTCAAGAGCCTGTAACTCTATTTTTTATGGTTTCAATAAAAATACATGTAAAATGCCCAAATGAAGATTTATCAATACATTTAGGTCCAAAAAAAAAAAAAAAAAAAATATTTGTAAAGATATTTCCGAATTTGCATTTCATGTTAATAAAGGGAGGTTATTAGAAATTTATTTTCTATAAAGTCTAAGAAGAAATAAATGCATTTATTTTATTGATTACATATTATGTGGACAAATATTTGCAGTACATATTTTTACATATTCTTCGATGTTTGAAAATTGTTTTAGAAGCATAACTATCTTGAGAATATTCCAAATGATTTTTCCTCCCTCTTCCCCTCTGTACGTGTACGTCGTTGAGAAGACACAGGGCATCTACAGAAGATTTGCAGACTGGGGACGGCGAAAAAGACCAGAAGTTGAAGTGCGGACCAGCTGCCGATGTCCTGACTAAAGCCGAGGGGAATGATCCTTCAAAGTAGGCTTCAAGCGTTGTTTGTTGCCGTGTGGAGGCCGTAAAAGTCGCCCCGTACATTCAATCAGTGATGTTATATTTCCGATCCTTATAGATCGTTCAGCACGACATAATTGTTGTGCTTGTGTGTTTTTTTAGTTCTTTCTATTCGGCATCATTCTTGTTGAGTGGTTCCAGTATTCCTTACTTGAATACTGTTGAATCACCCTTAGGATATTGTGGCCTGCTTTTTAAATTTGTCTTTTGACGTCTTATCTGTGATATGCAGGCTTCATAACGTCAGATCCCCTTTCAAAATTTTAATTTAATTAAGTTCCGCCCATTGTTTTCTCGTTTAGGGCACATGTTTTTTTTTTTTTACTTGGGAGACCATATGCCGCTTTTCATGGAATGGCACTTACGTGTCCATTTGAAGGTTCCATGATAACCGCCATATGAACACATCTGCGGATGTTTTCAAAATTTTCTAAATTTTACCAGTTCATGATAAATGTTGAATTCTGCTTATGCCGGTGCTTTAGGGGGCGTGGACGGTATGTTTGCACTTGACAGTAACCGTCCATGAACAGGCTCAATCAAACCGAGCCTCAAATTTTTTAAATTTTCCAGTTTGGGTTCTTTAGTGATTCTTATTTCATATTTTTGGGGCCACCCAAGGGTGGTTCTAGGGGGCATGACCCCTACACGGTTTGAAAGGGTTAACCCGGGGAGGGCCTTTTCGGGCATCAAACCCCCTTTTTAGGCTCCCCTTTTCATATTGTCTCAGGAAATTGTACTTTTTGGGTCCTCATTAACCCCGACATACCTATTTTTTGGTTAAAATTCTTTTTTGGGCTATTACTCCGGGGGAAATTCAGGAAGTAAATTACACCATTTTTGTGCTTCAAAATTAACTCTTTAGGGGCATGACTGATGACGGGCCCGGGTCCTTCGACACGAAAGCTGCATTTTCCCTTTTACGGCGATGGCCCTTTTTAAGAAGACACATACATAATTTTTTTTTGGAAGCGTTCATAGCTAATTTTAAAAAGTAATTGAAGGTTGACCCTTTAAAGATCAGCCGATTTCATAGCTTACAATTTTGGTATAATATTGTAAACCCCAAATTTAAAAAAGATTTTTAAAAAACTTTTAAAATACCATGTAAAACCTTTTTTTAAATAAATAAAAATGAAAAATTAGTAGAAATTAAAATGTAATTTGGTCCCATTAGGTACCGGCTCAAATTTTTTAAATGGTAAAAAAAGGGAAAAGCTAAATGAAAATTTATGCTAGAAAAGCATTTAAAAAGGGTAACGTTAAATATTCAGAAAGTAAATTAAAGAGATGTATTAATTTTAACAGTTTACAAATAAAAAAATTTGGAATTTTTTAGCGTAAAAAATATTAGGGGCAGATGTTTTGAAAAGGGATAAAATTTTGAGTTAAAAATTTATTTTAAGGGCACATTTTGAACCCTTTTAAAAAAGTAAAAATTTAAAAATTTTGCGAACATTTTTTTGTTAAAATGTTTAATTGTAAAGAAAGCAAAAAGGAATGGGAAAATGTAAAATTTTAACACGGTATGGTTTTCCTTCAATTTTAAAATTAACTTATGTTTGAATATTTTTAATAGCCATTTTTAACTATTATAGCGAAAATTTTTACTTGCAGAAAAAGAAAGAAAACAAATATTTTTCCTTTTTAAAAATTGGGTAGAAAGAATGGTTTTTGGGAAAGCTTCAAAAAGTAATTTGTTTTATTTTTACCAAAAACCATTTAACATTCAGATTCATTTTTAATTGAATTTTTATAGGTTTTCTACAACTATAGTTCTGGGATTTTTTTAACGAAATCTTGAAACAAATCACGCAAAAAAAGTAGCCCAAATGTGGGCGTCCCCTTGGGGTTCTATTCTAAAAACAAAAATAAGGGGTCTACCCTACGAATTAATACCAAATTGTATTTTCATAGTATTCATGTATCTCTTAGGGGCACTATAAGGGGGATCAAATCTTTCTCTTTTTTGCAGCAATTTTTTCTGTGAGCTACCTCTGGTAAATATTCACAAAACACTGTAAAGGAGTATGGGGTGGATCAATTTAAATTTACCGTGGGAAAACAATATGAATCACTGGTCGCTTTCATAAATTTTGATACTTGTAGAATCAATAAAAAAGTTTATTGGGGTTTTTCAAAAGTATAATAGGTTTAAAAAAAGGCATTTTTTTAAGATAAGTTAGTTTCTTATAAATTTGCATATATTTTCACTACCTTTGCATTTACTAATCAGGGTTTTTATACAAAAGTCTTATTTATGCTTTATATTCTGAATGGAAAACCATATTGATCATTATCAATGTTAGTTGCACAGGTCGTTAATTTAAAAAAAGGACATACAAACTTGAAAAACTAATTTTTAATTTAAAAATATTTTAAAAAACAATTACCAAGCACAAAACTGATTTGCAAAATTTTGATTGCGTACCCACTTCGACTGAAATGGACGTTTTTAAATTAACTTTTTCTAAAGAGTGGTCCATTTGCAAAGACTTTGTTCAAACAAATGCATTTTTATTTAAATGCTAATTACTCGTTATAATTTTTATTTAAAAAGCAGTTATTTTAAATACAAATTTTTAATAACTTAAATATTGATAAGTTCAATTTGTTCCCCCCCAAAAAAATACGTCATTTGAAAAACCCGTTTTATATATTGAAACTTCAAATAACACCCGTAAAGAAAATTAAAACAAATAATGTAGACTTAAAATTATTTATTTTTAAGTAACATTTTAAAAATATTTTAAAAACTTGTACACTTAAAACCTTTACTCAACAAAAATCTTTAAAATTTACATCTGAAAAAACCCCGCAATTAATGAATTATAAAAAATATCTAATGGTTTAAAACTACCAGAAAATCCTGCAGTTCCGTTGATGAACGAAAAATTTGGAAATACTTATCTAAAAATGCAATGCCCCATATCTTATTTTTAAATTTTTTTTCTATCAAATAATATTTTTCTTTTTAAAAAAATTCAAAATGGCGCACATTTTTCCGGGTATGCCTTCGTCACTTCTTTTGGGAAAAGCCACAATGAGTTTTTCTACAATCCATAAAGAATTTAAAAATAAAACAGTCAATTCCCAACCCCCCTCCTTTTAAAAATATAAAAAAAGTTTTATTTCTTTTCTTTTCGATTTATAACACTAAATGCTTTTTTTGCACACAATTAAAAACATTGGGCCTTTTTCTTTTTTCGGTTAAGAATTTTATTTTTAAAAGGGGAAATGGATATAAAACGAGCAAAATACATACTTTAAATAAATTTTAAAAAACTTTAC
>NW_026855467.1:0-132800 GCF_026571515.1 Ruditapes philippinarum | reverse complement strand
GTTAATTGTATACTTATGAGATTTTTTTTTTATCAAATAAAGCCTTGATGAATGATGAAGCAAAGAATGAATTAGAAAAGAAAATCTTTCGGCTTAAGTATATAAGAACTTTAGCATTAAAGAATGAAGCACGTTTACGTTCTCATTAAACTATAATTATAATCAATTAAATTAAAATAAACGTATACAGTTGAAATTCTGTGTATTGTTATATTAAATGTATAATGCAAATGTAGCCGACTAAGATTAATAAGGTGCTTTATTGAATGTAATTTTAAAAAAAAACTCTCGAGTATGCCAAAAAGATAACACTTATGCGAATTGAGGAAATAGGAAGGACTGATTCGGAAATAATGTCGGATTTGGCTGTTCTTACTCTGAAAACGATTTTTTTTCTTAAAACAAAAACGAAGCTAAATTGATATTATTCCATCCAATAAAGAAAGTTTTATATTAAAACATCACGTTAAGAAAAGATAATTATAAATATCGTTTTACAAATATATATATTGCATTAGTTTGCAAAACCAATTCAATCAATATTTATTAATAAGAAGTAAAGTTGTGGTATGCTTAAATACACGATGTTCCCTCTGGTAGCACATAATACAAGATATTAGCTTTAGAGAAAAATTTTATTTGATACTTAATATTATATTTCATTTAATATTGGTAGCAATAAACAAATGTCTTGAGTTGACATTCAGAAAGATACATCTATAATATCAATTTCTGAAACGATAATGTTGTTGGCCTACGTAGGATGTCGATATTTGTATTCAATGTTCTTTGTAACCAATACTTTATAACATTTACTACATTATCGTGTCAAAAACTATTAGATATATGAAAAACATATTAAATATTTATGAATGCAATTTGTTGAAGTAATCGTTTAATAACTCTTTATAATATCAATTTCATTGTTCACTTATTTGTTAACAAGATACAGTTGTAAGAGAAAGAACTTTATCCTGGAAGCAATAGGCTATTTAATTCAATCCTTTTGTAAATATTTTCCGATGACAAATATGAGAGAAAAAAATACGTATTTTAATAATCTGTTCGTCTTTAACATTGTCTTTAAGTTGGAATTTCATATTGATAGCCAATTTATAAAAATGTCTTATTTTCTTATTACTAGGATAATATGGCAATATGTAACATTAAGTTATTACATTTTGAGGTAATTGTTTTTTTTTCTTTTTGTCGTGGCAATATATTCATGTTACATAATAGTATGTTATTGAAGTGTCACTGTCATTATCTATGGGGAGATGTTGCATTACGACTTAACACGTTATTACATTAACATCATATTTATTTAAAAACATAACCTTTTTTAAGGCGGTGCTTACGTTCATTGTAAGTAGCATCTATGAAACATTGTTATAATACACGAATTAGGCTAGAATCAAGTTTGAAACATGTTCAATTCAGCCTTGCTAGACGACATTCAAAAACACACCTGATAAGACAGTGTATTAACCTCGTTATAATTTCTAACCAGGAAATATTTTAGCATTGCATTATCCAACGTAGTTTCCCCATGTAATTGCATTGGCAGAAAGTAACGGCAATACTTTTCGCGTTTACAACAAATCAGTATAACGTGCCCGTGCACTTTTTTGTTCCTACACAATAAAGATATTATTAGCTTCGTTTAGAACCTGTTTGTATCAAGTCGAACAATTACAGTGTATAGCATTGTTTATAACTTATACGGACAATATAAACACTAGAACGGCAGATCATTGTTGCTAAATGGAGAAAGTCTTTTTATTAATATTTTAGCAAACGCATACAAAACATATCTTTGCCATCACTTTGTTGCATTACAAGTCTTTTGGCCTTAAACATCTCTATCAATAAACACTCGACCAATTGATTAATAACGATTACAAGCAGTGTGTCATTAAATGCTTTTTCCCTCATATTACACTGTAAGTTCGTTAAACGCAGACTTTAATTAGCTGTTTGATTCAAGGTAAAGCGTGTGTGTCTTCTGATGATCTCAATACGGATGCTTTTCTAATGAACTTGATTGGAAAATATGCTTCGATCCGTGGCTTATCACATTAACCTTACCTTGACATTTTTCTTTTTATTGACGAATTTTACCATCATGCGTTTAATTATTGTGGAAACGAATACAAATTATTTGTCACTGTGTTCCGCACCTTCATAACTATAAGTGTAACATATGGCAGCTGTAATTAGTTGTCTCATAAGTAAAGGACATTGTAACTTATGCTTATAAACGGATATGTAGCGAGTTAAAACCTAAAGCAACAGAAGGATCGTGTCTGATGCAGTTTTATTATTCTGGTGCAAAATATAACTATTAAGATTATAACTTGTCCGGGAAACCCAGCCTTAAGGAATGTGTTTTAAAGCCAAATAGTTTCTTATTAAAATCGAAATGATTTCTGACTTGAAAAAGAGTCAAATGTTATTTTATACATATATCAAATATCTTTACAATATAAACAGGTACTAGATAATAAGATTTTCCTTATCTTCATATTAAATGATTATTTAAAGTATCTCATCCACTAAAAATGATTTAGAAAAAAATGACCTCGCAGTTGCAGATTTTTTGAGAGTGTTGTCAGATTGGCATACTATTAGTTAATTCAGTTTATTTCGGCTGTAAAAACTTAAAAACAAAAAATATGTCGTTAGTTGTTACATGTTCCATTATTGTAGCCATTGTAGCTAAATATACGAACTCTTACAGAACCTTGAGAAATGATTATACGGAAGTTAGCCGGCATTTTATCTCATGACGAGTCGTATATTTTACAAGAACTAGCATAACAGTGAAATTTATAAACTACGTCGAAATAATAATACTTTCACATGCATGACATTAACACATTTAAAACCACCATCCGTGAAAGTGTTTATCATACAGTCGTATCAAGTTGTCTTAATGTTAAATCAGCTGTAAATTGCAATTCCTTTGTTCTAAAGGTTTTATTTAAATTTCAACAGTATAGGTTTCAATATCAAAACCATTAGACTGTTTTATTATTGTATCTATATTTGTACAGTTATCAAGTTAGTTCAACGCATAAGTCAGTTTAGTCTTACATTAAATTATCATTGCTTTAATGTTTAAACAAAGAGCTCGGGGAGGAAAAATGGAAAAATAAATTATCAATTACGCACGGACACACACAAGCACGCACATTTGGACGCTCAAACATGTAGAATTATTTACGATACTTAGCGGCATTGTACAAACATTCCTTTAATGCTTTCTCATTGTGATGAGTACATGTCTCCTTACAATATGTCATATTGGAAGCGTACTGTAGAATGTCAATCAGAGAATATTTTCTTTTTACATCTTATTAGTTAGTTTTGTTTCAAACATGTAGTCTGATTAAAGTGGGATGTATTCACATATCATGCAATAGATGCAAAACATAAATGATTTGTAATCTTTAAAGTATTCATATTTAATGTCACGTAAATGTAAAATGCTAAATTAAAATTTCTATAAATAAAACACAATACTAGTTTTCAAATGACTTTGTATTTTAACTCACTTTAAAGGGCTCCGCGGAAGATTTTTGACATGATAGGCATGGCTATAATTCATGTTTCATTTGATGAAGGTCTAGGCCAATAACATGTATGCAAAATATTAAGCCATTCTCTCAGTTTTCCCAGAATGTGGAAAATAACCATGAGGTAAATAGCGTTGCCACGTTTTCGTTCAAATAGGGCTTGGAATAGCATAGAACTACGATTTTCAATTTATTCCAATGTATATTTTGTCATTATCTTGTCTAAATCTTTCCAATGTTTTATGTGTCCATGCTGGATTATGAAAGTTATTAATATTATGTGTTTAGGCTTTTTGATCTCCGTTAAGTTCCTTTGATACGTAAACATATTTAGGTGGTTAAATATCCAGCTTGAAGAATTAAAACAACAGTAACTCGACAATCTTTAGGTTTTTAGACTGCACTAGTATAAGCTTCATTTTTGTAATTGAGCATTTATTTAACACATTCTATCTGTCTATCGGTTCTTGCCTAAGAGGCAAACAAATATTCGCCTGATATACCTTATATCGCATAATTTTATGTAAGTCCACCATATGTTTCTAGATTGACATGAAACTAATCAAGATTGAATCATCATATGTCATAACTCTATTGCATATGTTACATATGATTTTAATGAATTAAAGCAGTTTGTTTCTTTACTTTCAGGACCAAAGTTGCTGCTTTATCTTGTAAAGAATATATTTAAAGAATCATTTCAAAGGTAGGAATTAATAATGCATATGATATTGTGGTTGTATATCAATGTGCAGTGAATTACACAAAATTACAAAATCTAGTTTTCTTTATAATCGCATTGTGACTGAATGTCAAATATTGGCAAAAATATGACTAGTCTTTTACGAGGGTGTACATACAATTCTCCCGAGAAAGGGTTGTAGTTTGGGCTGCGTCTTATAAGTCGATACGCCTTATAAGCGAACATAGACGGGTACATACAGAGTTGCTGAATCAAACACAATTACAAAATGTCACCAGAATGTACAAAGATAGTAGTTGGAAAAAATGAATGTACTAAATCACTACAAACGTTGAATTTTAAAATTTCATTTGAAGTTTTCTGTTATTTATATTATAGTTAACATCTTTGATACAGCTTTGAAAACATTCAATTATTACTATTGCCAAGGAATATAGTTTTACATGAATAATACCCATATCATTTATAATCAGTTTCCAAAGACGTGCAGTTTAAATACTTTCAAAATATAGTGTTAATGCCTGAACGCGTATATCGAAGTCTCGTATATCAAGATAAATATATAGCGATCTGTTTTTTAATGTTTAAACAGATTACTTCAAAACTCAAAAACTAATAGCATATTTTGCTAACATATTAATGGTGTACTTTTGAATCTAGCTTACACACCTTACGTATATGCATTTGACATCAAAAGAGTTCAAAAAGACGAATACGTATATTCCAAAACATAGTTGCCTTTTTATGATTGCTTGATAAACGGCAGCTAGACAAATTGATCGAGAACGTCAGCAATTTAAAATCGTCATAATTTTCATATGAATATTCATTCGTTATGAAAATAAAATATTGCTTATCTTACTATATGATATAACTTTTGCAATATTTCATAAGCAATATTTATACTTATCTTGGAGGAGAACCTGCAATTGTTACAGACATGATTGATGTAAATAATGTAAATAATGATGATTCCGCCTTTTTCTTTCGAAAGTGATTTGCGTTAACTTACTTACTTCAAAAGGAATGTTAACCGTCAGAGCAAACGACAGATCTTGCTGTTGTTTGTTTGTTGTTTTTGTTGTTGTTTTTTGTGAGTGGGGTTCTTTTTTCACCTTTACTTTAAAAATATCTATGGTTATCCAAATTGATTAATAGGCAAGTGCAATTTGGATAAAAGGGAGTGTTTTAAATCAATGCTATTTAAATTGCATTTCTTACTAAAATATCTATGTTTACAACAATCAATGATTCAGGTTATTAAGTTTAAAAAAATGGAGACAGACATATTCAGACTAGTACCCATGTTGACAAAAGTGCATGTTATGTATGCATCATGATATTAACTTTCTCATTTACAAAGTAGATATGAGTGGTTATTTTGTACTCAATATTTTCATCAACATTTAAGATAACGGCCAAATCGAAAGGAAATAATCGTCCCGTCTCATATATAATTACTCGAAGTATTTTAATATTTATGAGTATCAGTTACAGTCAATTTGGACATATGTTAATTAAAGGGTAATTTACATCACAACCGAACCGGGAGATGTCAATCAGTCTGCTGTATAAAATATGACAAGACTTAGAGTTTTTATCAAAGTATTATTAAATGTCATTCTTCTAAGTTTACATTTATTTTGAATCCATTAAGATTGATAAGAGTTTAAAATTTGATCGGACGGCGTTTTAATACACTCACGAATACATTCATGCCGTATCAACTATCCTACGAAAAATAAAACAAGTAAGCTGCGATTTATGTTGTCAAAAATAGCAAAAAAAAACGTTTCATTGAATGTCTACATACGTATGTTACAAGCATATTCATTGATTATATTTAATATTTGTTTTATACTAGAACCATGTTTGCGAAAGCAAAGAAAGTGATTTATAAATAACTTTATCGCTTATGTTTAAATTCTTAACAAAACACAAAACATTGCAATGCTCAGTTTTCAGTATTGAAAGTAGGCTTTATAAAATCACTGATAAATACGAAATTCTTTATCATTTCCAACAAACAGTTATTGATTTATTGTTCGATATTTAAAGTTATGTTTATATCTTGATTATTGTTTTCAAATTGCCCAATAGTATCCGATTATTACGATATTTATCTCCCTTAAGAATGACAAAATGTCCAGCCATTTCATTTTTTTGTCATAATAAAAAGGGAAGATAAACATAAATTCTTAACCTGATCAGAAGAAACGAAACCTGTAGGGCATTGACTGAAAGCATGTGTCCTGGGTCTTGAAGTATGTTGTTGCAATTAAACTATCTTGATATGCACATTTATTTACCTATTCAATTATTATGTTAAACATGTGCTCAATGTTTGAAAATATTTGATCACGTTATTAACGATGCTGCATGTTTTATTTAAATGAGAGAAATTAAGATAATAATATATACAATTTTCTGGAAAACAATAATTGATTGGTGAGGAAATATTGTAACGATAATGCAGTGTTATCAGATGGAATGTTAGTGAAACGTTTTATTCCTTGAGAGAAATATTGTGTTCTGTCGCACACAATCGACATAAGAAATAAAACCTGTCACTCCTCCATTTAGAATAATTGATGCATGGGGTCATGTGATATCTTTGTAGAAACATGCATTAAAATGCCATATCTGTTACATTCTGACAATAATCACAATAACATTTTTATAAATCGCGTGATATTTTATTACGAAGTCTGACAAGACATTGTTTTGTTTTACTCATGATATGTGTATGTAGCAGCGGCGGAATTGTTTGGATAAATAAAACAGGTTTTCGGTAATTAGATTGTTTGTAGTGTTCTTGAACATTGAATTGCCTTATTGGTTTGAAATAAAGTATGTCTCTAATGCAATGGTTGAATAACAACCTTTAAATTATTAATCTTCATAAAGATATAAATAAACAAGAAAGACGACAAATAAGGCATTAATAATCAGATTATGAGTTATCTGTCCTCGATATTTTAATGACTTAGAATTTTCCTGATATTATATTTTTAGATTATGCAAAGTTTAAATTCTATTATGTAGTTTTCATTCTGCTATTATATATCTATATTTGGCTTGAGCATACGCCTTAAAAATGGTACGTTGTTACAAGGAAGATTCGCAAATATTTAAAAGGCATAGTCAGACATAGATAGATTAAGTTAGGTAGACAACTGCAATTATCGCCTTGTCTTTGCTTGCTATGTTGAATATCATTGTATTGGTATAATGCATTTAATCCCTCTAATGTATTTATTGCAGACGCATATAGCACTCTTGTCAAAATGTAAACGCATATGAAGTGTCAAAAGCAAGCAGACACGCAATACATTCGAATAAAATATTTCATGCTTATGTCAAATGGCAGAGGAGCATTTAATACTCAATCTTACTTTTTGCTGCAAATATATATGAGCATTACAATGAAATTAAAACCTTGTGATTCATTAAAGTATTAGTTGTTAAGGATTTCGGCAGGTAATATTGCCCTTTATAATTGTCCTGCCATACAACCTGCAATTCAGATTTGTAGTACAAACTGCATTAATAAGATACGATATCAATAAAATCGTGAATGAACAACAACCGGGAATATATAATACAATTTACAAGTGTTGTCAACGTCAC
Source organism: Ruditapes philippinarum (assembly GCF_026571515.1). NCBI lineage: Eukaryota > Metazoa > Mollusca > Bivalvia > Venerida > Veneridae > Ruditapes > Ruditapes philippinarum. The sequence goes on along the minus strand of NW_026855467.1, from coordinate 124,889 downwards.
TTTTATCCAATCGAAAATGATGAAAGAATCATGCAGTATTATAATAAAAAGAACAAAAATAAAAATACATAAAATAATTCATTTATTAAAAAACATGACAGACATTTTTGGTTTGTCGTATGGTTAACTTTAAAACAAACTGTAAGTAATATTTCCTACTTCCAAATTTTTATTAAACATAACATGCAGGTGGAGAAAGATTGCAAAAAAATTCCTTAAAACTTGCAAGGTTTCATTTTGTCCATATAATAAATAGAGAATATTGAATGAGTGTAGGTTTAATACTAAATTTATTGAACGAGTGGAATAAATCATATTATGCGAGCCTCTGGCGAGCGTAATATTGTTTAATTTAACGAGTTCATAACATTAGTATTGAATCTACACGAATATAATGTTCTATTATAACATTATATGAATAAAAATGGTAGACTGTTAAAAATAGTAATTTGTCATTGACGCGCTTACAGTGTAACGCTAACATAAGCGCGCTTTAACGCTATGTTTCTATATAACGCAAATGACGTCATGTCAAAGTGTTATTATACTACACTAATTTTATCGAATTTATTTAATCTCTTTATTAAACTCCCGCGCCGTGGTTTATGTGATGAATTTCTATTATTTATCAAAACGACCAGTGCAGATTGTATAAGCGTTAAATTTGGCCTAAGCAGTGCCTTTTTTTAGAACAATATATGTTACAAACTAAATGTATAACAACAAGAAGCCATAAAGGTAGCTCGAGCTATTTCCTTCATAATATTTGTATGCGAATTCCTAGAAATGTTTCTGGCGAATGCACTGTTCTAAATGAAAAGGAAAAAATGCCATTGCATTTCATTTAAGTATGGAATAGAAAAAGTGAATATAAAATGTAGTCTCGCATTAAGAATCCTTCAAAAAGCCTCTTTCGTGCTATTAAATAATGATGGCAATATTTAGAAATATTGTTGGTGGTAAGCAAATTATGACAAGTTACTCACAAAAAACATTCATGCAATATCGACAATGTTATATTATTGTAAATGAATTTCATTTATATGGATTCTGTCTACTTTAAGTGACATTATGCCCATTAAAGGGTAAAACGATAGTTAAACTATATTTGAAAAAGTTGACATTTTTATTTATAAATATCCATTAGAATTACATGTAACGTTTAATTTATAAAAAAGTAGGACTCGTTTTATCTTTAAGGCAGAGTTATGGTTTATAACCAATAACTATAATAACAAATCATATTTATTGCATACGTTAATTGTTTTTAAGGCACTATACTTTGAATTCGAATTCATAATTATGTTTTTCATACAAACATATTTGTATATATTTAGTTTATAAAAATAAGAATTCAAATTATATTTTTTGCAGCGGATATATAGTTTTGTACATTTTAAGATATATAATACGTCTTAAACATTTTAGAAAAAAATCATTTGGCTTTGAGGCTTTTTTAAATACAACTTTAAAACGGTTGTATAGTTTTTACCTAAGGTCAGCCACATTCACTCAAGAATATTTAACAATCGATATTAACGAAACAGATTTGCTTGTCAAATATATCTCACAATGTACAATTGAGGAACATAGATCACTGTGTTTATAGACCACTGGGAGAACACGATGCCTTATTTGCAATTCGTTTTCTATCTGAATTGATACGCTGCCTAAGTTTGACTGAAGTCTGCAAATCCTAAGTGTATTTATACCAGTCCAAACATGTTAAATAGTGTTCATTGATAGCCGCATTTGCTTGTTGATCTTGTTTATCATATTTTACCTTGTATATTTTACGTCTTAATTGGAAGTGTGTGGTTATTTCTTTCTCATAAAATCAGTTCCACTCTCTTATTTGTAAGGAAAATAAATTACTTGATTAATTATATAAAATTGTATCAAAAAGTAGAAATAACCTAATAATATGAGTAGTAAGTTTCATAAAATTAATATTGTGGATATGGACAAGAAAAGTCAGAATTGTCTCGTGAAAAAAAATTAAATTGAAATAAGAAAGTATTTTGATCTTGACAATGTGTTACATGTTTTGTTTTTAGTTTTTGTTTTCGTTGTTGTTTTTAACTTAACGTTTACGTGATCGATTTTTTGTATATCTTTAATTTAGAATTGAGGAAATGAACGACATTACATAAAATACTTGATGTTGATAAAATTTTAAAATTTAAAACTTTCATGGGAAAGTCAATATAAAGATGATCTATAACAGATAAAGAAGTTATTTTACTTTGTATTCTTGTCATGTCTTATTATATATATAAATTTTATTTATTTAGAACTTGGACAGTTATCGACCAACTTCACAAAACAGTCATATTATTCCCCTTCTGGGTTAAAACGTATTTTATATTTAAAATTACATGGTGTGTTTCAGTTTAACCTCGATGTAATGTGCTATTCATAACGCAATGATTTTAAGTTTTGGGTAGTGTCGTTTTTAATATGAGGAATAAAGCAAACCAATATTAGGTCTTAATTCAAAAAAAGAAGAAGAAAAAAGCGCAATGTCTTCAGATCGTATAATCATGTACTCCTTTGATCACAGTTTGCTTTGAGAAAATTATTGATAATATAGCACTGAAGGCCATAATATAATAGTGCTGAGTAATTTGAATAAAACAGAACACAATTAATAACTGTATAATCTTAAGTGCGCCTATTCTGCTTTATTATTAAGGTATAATTAAGTTATTAAAACATAACTATCATTTAATATTGATGAACATTTGATCTGATTGAGCCTAAGATGTTTTTAATCAAATGGATGGTATATACTTGAAAAGAGAAATAAACGGCATATCGTCAATAAGTTTCTTTGTTTAGAATGTAAGAACATTCTTCATATAAACAGTACACTTTGATTTTGATCTACAGTGTCCTTCAAAAACCTCCTTACGATAATAGTACAAATGAAGGTGTGTTTTATATTCGTAATAAATCTTTTCCTCATGGAACAGATATTCGAAATACATTTAAAACAAGTATTTTAGTCTATTTATTTAATATTTTATGATGTCATTTTAAGTCAAACAGTAGTATGATCAAAATTTGCCAAAGTTTTTTTATATTGCATTTTAGACTATTAAACAACCTACACAAAATGACGGCAGACACAGGAAAGTTAGACTCCATTATTTACCATACACTGTGTCTACAATAAACTTAAGTATATCATACATGCAATATAAAACCAGTGATGATGATGCAGGCATGGCTACATCTTGTAGAAAGTGAAAATATGATTGAGTGAGCACGTTTGTAATTGTAAAGAATACATAAAATGTTTTTACGTGTTTCTCCCGTTTTGTCTTCTTAAGTATGTATGTAAAGATAGACGTCAACATTATGTTGTTCACTATATGTAAGAAGATACGAACCGCAATCAAAGGCTGTCCAAGTCATCAGTGATTACAGTTGTAAAGATGTGGACGATTGTGTTTCAATTTTCTCAAACAGTTCTCACGGGACGTGAACAGAAAATTTACATGACAAGTGAGATAGTTGAAACTTGTTCTTAATCTATTTAAAACACATGAACAAAAGTTAGCTTAAAATATTTCTGAGTCTCAGATGTGTTACCATGTGATAAAGGGTTATAAAAATGCAATTGGAACAACGACCGCAAATGTTTTTATATCAAGTTTAAGAAATACATGTACATAAATCAATATTGTGAACATTCCAGAAAAAGAGAAATATGTTAATGATATAAAATATCGTTACATGAACATATATAAGAACATTAGTTTAATAAGAACTTTGCTTTATAGCAATTTGTTTTCAAAATACATTTTATAATTCTCATAAACAAAAGCAAGATTTGTACTTATGACTTGATGTATTAGATGAATCATTGACAATATTTCAAAATCATCATTAACACTCTACATTAAAAAACTTAGTAACATTCTTGACATAAACACAACAAAAAGGGGGATAGAAAAGAAGTTTATCATCTTGTACTAACGAAATTAGTTACTCTTTTATATAAGTTATAACAAACAGCCATAACAAATAAGTTTTCAAGAGTTAAACATATATTAACGTATTTCATATAATTAAAAAGAATAATGAATAAAAGGAAAGCTTATCTTAGGTAAATTGAAACAGGTATATATCAGAGTTGATAAAAAAGGAAGAGGAAGGGTTAAAAAATCGTGTTAAACTCTCTTGTTTCTACACATTTAACACTAAAGTGTACATATGACATTTTTTTTATTTGAGATTGAAAATGTATAATTTGACAAGAAAAGCTAACACAAAATGTAAAAAAAGACAAACAAACAATCCTTGATGAAACCACGCCCCATGCTTAGGAAAACAAGTACTCTTCATAAAGGGGGTTTTGCATTAGGCATCTAATACCTTAACACTAAAATGTACATTTTAGCAAACCGTACAAGCTTTCTGTAGAATTTAATTGGTTTTATACGTGTTAAAAAGATATAATATGATAATTTGTTAAAGTCGTTTTATTGACAAATAAGTTTTTGCTGATGAAAGAGTCATCCGTTGCCAAGTGGTTAAGGTCGCCGACCAGAAATCACTTCCCCCCTCTCCGTTGTGGATGTACGTTTGTGCCTGAAATAATGAGGGGCATCTTAGGTATTCCTCTACCAAAAAATCTTTGCAAACATAATTGTGTTTTCTCATCTATGGAACATGAACCGTCTTAGTATCGCGACGTTTAACTATCAATGTTAAATGAGTTGAATTGATTTTTTTTTTTGCTTAGTGTTTATGTTTCCTGGAAAAATGAAATGCAATCATTGTGTTAGATAGTGAATTCTCGGGCAATCAGTTGTATCGGAAACAAGCCAAGGCTGGGATCGGGGTTACCATATCCTCTTTCTAACCCAATTGTAGATTATATTTATGTACACTACACAAATGATAAACTTTAATTATCACGATATCCAGTTCATATACTTAAATAATCGTATTTTGTATTTCTTTATTCGATAATAAAGAAAGACATTTATCTTGTTTATTGTGTGTAGTTTTTTGTTTCTTTTGTTGGTTTGTTTTTCAGTTTCTTTTTCTTCTTTTTGTGGGTGGGGGAGTTTCTTGGTATTATTTAATTGTTGGTCATATGGCGACTTTCCAATTTAACCAATAATCATAGTAATAATTGTTCTGTCTTATGGTATATTCGGAGATTATTTCCGGGCAACGATATAAACTCTCCTTTTAAATATGTACAAGAACGAAATTAATATGGTAAATAAATAAGAAATTAGGCAAAGCCTTTGAACTAGAAAGTCATTTTTATTTTACATTTTCGGTTATAAAAGTGTCATTTGGTATTTATGCACTGCTTCTTATCGCCACATCAGCGTTGTATGTGTCATGTGATTGCTGTAAAAAGTCGCCCTGTACATACAATCAGAGCTGTTATATTACCAATCCTAAAAGATTGTTCAGCACGATATGATTGTTGGGTTTGTGATATTCATTTGGCATTTTCTATTTGGGTGGTTACAATATTCCTACTTGAATAATGTTGAATCACCCTTATGATATGTTGCCTGCTTTTATACTTATTTTGTAGGATTGGTCTATTACCCATAATTGTGCAGTTTTTCCGGCGTAAGATTTTAAAACCACGACTAACTAGCTGGTTCACGCGTTACCGTAAAGCTCGCTGTTTGTACAGGAAGACAAACACGTATATTCCAAAACATATTTCCTTTTTATGATTCTTGATAAACGGCTGCTAGACAAATTGATCGAGAACGTCAACAATTAAAAAACGTCATAATTTTCATATGAATATTCATTCGTTATTAAAATAAAATACTTCTTATCTAAATACATGATATATCTTTACTTTTGTAATATTACTTAAGCAATACATTGTATTTACACTTATCTTTGAGGAAAACATGCAATTGCTACAGACATTTTTGAAGTAAATAATGTAAATAATGATGATTACGTCTTTTTCCATCGAAAGTGATTTATATGTTTACTCACAACAAAATACTTCAAAAGTAATGTTAACTGCCAGAGAGAACGTCAAGTCTTGTTGTTATTTGTTCGTTTGTTTTTTTTGTCGGGAGGGGGGTTCTTCTTTTAATAGGCAAGTAAAATTTGAATAAAAAGAAGGGTTTTAAATCAATGCTATTTCAATTGCATTACTTACTAAAATATCTATGTTTAAAGCATTCAATAATTCAGCATATAAAGTTAGGAGAAATGGAGACTGTACCATATGCATCATGTCATTAAGTGTTTCATGTACTTAGGAGGTATGAGTTATTATTGTTTTTACATTTAAACATATCTCTTTTGTTTCATCACAGTCGTATCGAAAGGAAAGAAGTCTCTCTCCTGACTTATATATAATGACATGACTCGAAGTATTTTATTCTATCAGGACTGATTATTATTTACAGTCAATTTGAACGTATGTTAATTAAAGGATAATTTAGATCAAAACCGAACCGGGAGATGTCAATCAGTCTGCTGAATAAAATGCTGCATTGATTTAGAGGCTTGTTATCAAAGTATTATTAAATGACATTCTTTTATTGTTTTATACTATGTTTACATTTGTTTCGGATGTGACATGATTTAGATTGGAAAGTATTTAAAATTAAATCGAACGGCGTGATAATACACTTTTGAAGTTGAATACACTTTTTTTCAGTTTTGAAACCACTGATAAATACAAAATTGTTCAAAATTCCAACAAAGCGTTTATAAAATCGGTTATTGATTTATAGTTCGATATTTAAGTTAATGTTCCTGTCTTGATTATTTTCCAAATTGCCCAATAGTGTCCAATTATTACAATATTTATCTCCATTAAGAATGTCTAGCCATTTCATTTTCTTTCATAAGAAATAGGCAAAATTAGCATAAATTCTTACACAAATAGAAAGATACGTGTAGGGCATTGACTTAAATCATTTGTTTCTTAGCGCACACCTGGGTCTGGAAGTATGTTGTTGCAATTAAACTATATTAATACTCTCATTTTTTTACCTATCTAAACAATATGTAAACGTGTCTCAGTGTTTGAAATATTGTATCACGTAATTAATGATGCTGCTTGCGTAAACAAATTTAATCTTTTTAATTTACAGAAATTAAGATAATAACAAATACAGTTTTCTGGAAGAGAATAATTGATTGGTGATGAAATATTGTAACGATAATGCAGTGTTGTCAGATAAAATGTTAGTGGGACATTTAATTCCTTGAGAGAAATATTGTATTCTGTCGCACACAATCGACATAAGAAATAAAACATGTCACTCCTCCATTTAAAATAATTGATGCATGCATGGGGTCATATGATATCTTTGTAGAAACATGCATTAAAATGTCATATTTGTTACATTTGGACAATAATCCCAATAACATTTTTATAAATTGCAAGACATTGTTTTGTTTTACTCATGATATGTGTATGTAACAGCGGCGGAAGTGCTTGGATAAATAAAACAGTTTTTTCGATAATTATTTTTTTAGTGTTCTTGAGCATTAAATTGTCTTATTGGTTTAAAAAAAAATACACCTTTTATGCAATGGTTGAATTAACACCTTCAAATTATTAATTTTTATAAAAATATATATTTTTGAAACTTTCGACTATCCTTTTTTCAACATTTATGAAAATGCAAATATAAATAAATAAATAAATAATGGCTTAAAAGTTTCCTCTGCAAAGTTTAAATTCTATTATGTAGTTTTCATTCTGCTATTATATATCTATATTTGGTTTGAGCATACGCCTTACAAATGGTACGTTGTTACAAGGAAGATTCGCAAATATTTTAAAGGCATAGTAAGACATAGATATATTAAGATAACTTTAAACAAACTTAAAGTAATTATATTACCTTCTTCCAATAATTTATAACTTAAAATGCAAGTGGAAAAAGATCCCAAAAGAAACTCCTCAAAACTTGCATGGTTTCAATTTTGTTCATATAATAATGTCTGTTAATTATCAAAACGACCAGGCATTCAATTATGCCTTAGCAGTGACGTTTTTCAGATCATTACATGTTACAAACGTAATGTATTACAATAACAAATCATACAGGTAGCTCAAGCTATTTACTTGAATTTATACGTATGCGAATTCCGTAAAATGTCTCAGGTCAATGCACTAAATGAAAGGGAAAAATGCCACTACATTCCATTTACGTATAGTATAGAAAAAAGTGAATATAAAATGTAGTCTCGCATTAAGAATCCTTCAAAAAACTTTTTTCGTGGTATTAAACTAATAATGTCGATATTTAGAAATATTGTTGGTAATGTGCAAATTATGACAATATCATCATTAAAAAAAACATTCATGTCATATCGAAAATGTTATATGATTGTGAATGAATTTCATTTATATGGATTCTGTCTACTTAAAGTGACATTATGCCCATTAAAGGGTAAAAAGATAGTTAAACTATATTTGAAAAAGTTGACATGTGAAAGTCAAAATAAGTTTCGCATTTTGCCATAAAATAATTTCTAATTTTCGTGGCATAAACAATGAATAACTCAAGTGGCCGCAGGAGTTTTTATTCATGAATATCCATTGGAATTACATATGACGTTCAATTTATAAAAAGGTAGGACTTGTTTTATCTTAAAGGCAGAGTTATGGTTTAAAGCCAATAACTATAATAACAAATCATATTTATTGCATGCGTTATTTTGCTTTTAAGGCAATGTTCTACCAAAATTATTTTTTCATACAAACATTTTTGTATATATCTTGTTTAAAAAAAAAGAATTCAAATTATACGTACTATTGCAGCGGATATACAGCGTTCTACACTTTAAAATATATAATACGTCTTAAACATTTATAGAAAGTATTTTTCATGTGACTTTGAGGCTTTTCTAAATACAATTTTATAACGCTTGTTGAGCTTTTACCTAAAGTCTGAAACATTCCCTCAAGAATATTTAACAATCGATATTAACGAAACAGATTTGCTCATCAAATATATCTCACAATGTACAATTGGGGAACATAGATCACTGTGTTTATAGACCACTGGGAGAACACGATGTCTTATTTGCATTTCGTTTTCTATCTATATTGATACGGTGCCTAAGTTTGACTGAAGTCTGCAAATCCTAAGTGTATTTATACCAGTCCAAACATGTTAAATAGTGTTTCCATGCATATTGTACGTCTTAATTGGAAGTATGTGGTTATTTGTGTCTCGTAAAATCAGTTCCACTCTCTTATTTGTAAGGAAAATAAAAACTGTTTGATCAAGCCGTTAGATATATTTATATCAAAAAGGTGAAATAACATTATAATATGAGTAGTAAGTTTCATAAATGTAAGATTGCTGATATGGACAATAAAATGAATGTCTGTCTTAAAAAATAATATTGAAATAAAATAAGAAAGTATTTAAATCTTTATAATATGTTATTTGTTTTAATTGTTAAGAACACACTTTTATTTAAACATAACGTTTAAGTTTAGGGGATTTTTGGTTTGATTTTTCATTGATGTTGATGTTGAGAAAATGTTAAACGTTCCCTGGAATTCCATTATTAATATGATCTATAACAGATAAAGAAGTCATTTACTTTCTATCCTTGACAAGTATAAATATCAATTTTATTTATTTAAAACGTGGACAATTATTACACACAAAAAACATTAAAATTACTTCCCTTCTGATCTTAAACATTTTTTTTTATACTTGTTTCAGTTTAACTTAGATTTAATGTGTATCTCATTAGGCAATGATTTTAAGTTTCTAGGTAGTGTCGTTTCTTTATTATGAGGAATAAAACAAGCCAATTATTCAAAAAGAAGAAAAAGCCCAATGACCTCAAATCGTTTATGGTTATATATTGTCCTTTGATCATGGTTTGCTTTTAGAGAGTAATTGATAAAAATAACATTGAAGGCATTGATATAATAGAGCTGAGTAATTTGAATAAAACATACCTCTTTAATATAACACATTAAATAATTTTAAAATCTTAAGTGCGCCTTTTCTGCAATATTATTAAGCTATTGTTAAGTTATTAAAACATGAACATTAGTTTGGATTGAACCTTAGATATTTTTCATCAAATATATGTAATGTACGTTTTAAGAAAAAAAAGGCTTCTCGTCCATTAGATTCTTTGTTTGGAATGTAAACATATTCTTCATATTTTCAAGAAACTTTTAATTTGGTCTACAGTGTCATTCAAAATATCTCCTTACGATAATAGTACATATAAAGGTGTGTTTTATATTCGTTACAAATCTTTTCCTCATGTTAAAAATATTCGAAATAAATTGAAAGCAATTCTTTCAGTCCATTTATTGTAACATTTTATGTAGTAATTTTAAGTCAAACAGTAGTATGATTTGAAAATTTGCCAACGTGTTTATATGGCATTTTTTAGATTATTAAACACCCTACACAAAATGACGGCAGACACAGGAAATTTACAATCCATTATCTACCATACATTGTGTCTACAATAAACTGAAGTAGAAACATACATGCAATATAAAACGAGTGTTGATGACGCAGGCATGGCTACATCTAGTAAAAAGTGAAAATATGATCGATTGAGCACTTTTGTAAGTTTTAAGAATGCATAAAATGTTTTAACGTGTTTCTCCCGTTTTGTCTTCTTAAGAATGTGTGTGAAGATAGATGCCAACATTAAGTTGATCACTAAATGTAAGATGATACGAACCACAATCAAGTCATCTGTGATTACAGTTGTTAAGATGTGGACGATTGTGTTTCAATTTTCTCAAACCGTTCTCCCGGGACGTGGACATAAACTTTACATCACAAGTGAGATAGTTGAAACTTGTTCTTAATCTATTTAAAACAGATGAACAAAGGTTAGCGTGATATATTTCTGAGATTTGTTTTCTTTCTCTGATTTGTAACCATGTGATAGAGAAAACGGAATGGTAATATAAAAAATATAATTGGAACAACGACTGCAAATGTTTATATATCAAGTTTAAGAAATACATAAATGATTAGTTTTTATCGATATTCGAGAAAAAGAGATAAACGTTAATAATACAAAAAGGAAACATTTACATTATACAAAAACATCATTGTAATAAGAAAATTTCTTTATAACAATTTGTTTATGAAGTGTATAAAATTAAACAAGAAGAAAAGAAAAGATTTGTACGTATGTCTTAAGGTATAAGATGTATAATTGACAATGTTTCAAAAGTCCTCTTACACTCTATATTATAAAACTTTATCATAATCTTAAAACAAACACAAACAAACCAATATAAAGAAGTTTATCATCTTGTTTGAAGAGATATCAAAGACTTATATGTTACACTTTTATCAGTAAACATATAGAACAACCATATCAAAAATGTTTTCACGAGTTAAACATGCTTAAACTTATTTTTAATACCTTAACAATAAAGTCCAAAAATGTACTTTTTAGTAAACTGAACCATTTCTTTTATGATAAAAACAATAATTTGATTCCGTTTTTCAGGGATGCAAAACGCGTATCTGTTATATGTTTTCTATTGTTGTATAAGTCATGATAAACTTTGTAATCAGATCACCCAAACTGAATAGTGTATACGAAAGAACGTTTCAGAAGAAAAGCTAGGATATGTAAAAGACAACATATGAATACACTTGTGTAAACAAACAAAAAATGTCATCTTATATGCCACTTTTATCTGTCTAGTTTTGATTTTGAAATAAAAAATCATTCTTGATATAAATGTACACCAATAAATATAATATCATTAAGGCCATAATTTTTAGCAGTTAATGTGATCATTAAAAGTGTGAAATTTCTTTTTTATTTATAAATAATGCCCATATTAATGGCTGATATCAGACATAATTACTGCCACTATCTTTTTATAATGAATTTCCTGCCAGACAAATATATCAAATGTGAAAGGACAATGTACATTTTATATTTAAAACAGTCATTTTGTTTTATTGTTCTTACGGAATATTGCAACACTTGCAATATCAGGCGCTCTTGTAGAGATAGATGGTGTTTATGATCTCTCTTTAGACACGCAGTTCGGGCAGTGCAAATTGATTTAAACTGCTTAATATACTTCCGTTATTTCGGTATGCTTTGAGTATATGCGTGATCTGTATCCTTATTGTAAATAAAACAAAACAAATAAAAAAAGAAATGAACCGCATTTTATTACTACCTATAACTAGAAGCCGATACTTCAATATATATTAGTATCGCAGTAAAAGAAGCGCACTACCCATACGTATCGCACTAAACATATTATGTTTAAAATCATAGTTTATTAGTCTACACGTAAAGGGCAAATCCTCTTATGAAACGTATGATTAGGTAACATGATACTTTACGTAACATACATTTATTTAAGCTATTTGTATAGTTCAGTATATTACAATAACTATATTATCACAATGACTGTATTGCAATATTCAGTTCAATTGAATATATTGAATATATAACTATAACAATTACAACTATATTACAATAACTGTACTACAATAACTATATTACAATGACTATAATATTAAATAAATATATTACAATATACAATAATGAATAATGAGTATTGTATCCAGTCGTGAAGAAACCCGTTTATTTTTGTTTCCCTATTTTAAGAGCCAGTGCTGGTTAATTTTAATGTTTTGGATCATTTTAGATCATTATACACATATTAATTTAAGCAAGCCCGATTGCAAACATTTTACAACTTATATTTATCATTTTCGAATGTCTGCGCCTTGGAATTAACCAATACTTGTGTCAATTCAAGACATGAGAAAAGTTCGAACACCGTCATACAGCTTAACCTCTAAGCTGCCGCTCTTATAGAATCAGTATTCTTGCTAACTGGATAGTTATCCAAACTAATTACTAAATTGTTACCTAGAATAATAGAAATATCCTTTCGAGCAATGAAAATATTTGAAAAATGTTGAATATTGCAGGCATAGTATGATTGCGGCTATTAATGAGCAATTGTGAAAAATGTCCCTAGCAGTTCCGCAATTTATTTAATGTCACTTATTTTATTCTAATTGAGGAATATACTGTTAAACTGCTATTCATTGTTTATTTTGAAGTATGACGAACGTTTACTTTATTAAACCTGTCAGATGATCCATTTTTAGTTAAAACCATGTTAGTCTTCTTGTAGCAATTATATGTTTTCTTTCTTTTTTTGTTTTAGGCGCATAATCTTTAAGAGAAGGTACAAATTTGCAGACCCTTTTTGAAGTAGAAATACCTAGGCTTGCTAAATGTATATATATTATTTTACAAACGCCTTTTATCATCGGCAAAATAAAGGAATTTGTAGTTATTATCAGGATTCATTCCGGTTTGATGTTAGTCCGTTGGTATACAATGTAATTGTTAAAAGATTTGTTTATTGAATATGTGTTAAGTAGTTATTTTTTATAAATTCGTTCCGAACATAATTGTATCCTCCCCATCGTATATATCTTTGATTTGGTAAAATGTACCATATAACAACCCTGTGTAAGTACCAATGCCTTTGATGAAAGATTAAACAGACATTGTTTACGTGAAACTATTTTATACTCTAGAAAGCTTCTCACATCAAAGAATGTGACGATGGTAAAGGTAATTATTCCATCTTTCTTTCCTTCTTACTAATGAAATATGATAAAGCTTGAGGGAAAATGTTCATCTAGGAAATCAAACCGAAGTAACTTGTTCTTCAAGCATTCGTTATTTTTTGAGAAATACGTTTTTTTGCAGATGAAAGAGGTACCCGTTGCCAAGTGGTTAAGGTCGCCGACCTTAAATCACTTCCCCATCTCCATTTTGATGTACGTTTGTGCCTGAAATAATGAGGGGCATAATAGGTCTTCCTTTACCAGAAAATCTTTGCAAATATAAAATGTTTTTTCCATCTATGGAACATCAACCGTCTAAGTACCGCCACGTTTCTCAATCAATGTTAAATGAGTTTAATTGATGTTTTTGTGTTTCCTGGAAAAAAGAATATCACGCGCATTGTGTTAGGTAGTGAATGCTCGGGCAATCTGCTGTATCGGAAACATGCCAAGGCTGGGATCCTCTATCTCTCCCAATTGTAGATTATATTAATGTACAGTACACTAGTTATAAACTTTAATCATCACGATAACCATTTGTTTTACTTAAATAATCGTATTTTGTTTTTCTTTATTCGATTATAAAGACATGGATTGCATTAATCATTTTTATTGTGTGTTGTTTTTTTATGCCCCCACAATGTGAGAGCATATAGCGTTGCACTTGTCCGTCCGTCCGTCAGTCCGTCAATACGTCAGTCCGTCCGTCAGTCCGTCCGTCCGTACGTCCCGAAATCTTGTGAACGCAACTCCTCTTAAACCTGATGGCAGATTTTGCTTAAACTTACAGGGATGAACAACCTTAATGTGTAGATGGTAGTAAAGGAATGAATTTTTGCTGCGACCAAATTTAACAGAATTATGGCCCTTTGTTCATTTTTTCACCAGATACTATGTAGAAATTTTGTGAACGCAACTCCTCTTAAACTGGATGGCAGAATTTGCTTAAACTTACAGGGATGAACAACCTTTATGTGTAGATGGTAGTAAAGGAAGGATTTTTTGCTGCGACCAAATTTAATAGAATTATGGCCCTTTGTTGATTTTTTCACTAAATACTATGTAGAAATTTTGTGAACGCAACTCCTCTTAAACCGGATGGCAGATTTTGCTTAAACTTACAGGGATGAACAACCTTCAGATGTAGATAGTAGTAAAGGAAGGAATTTTCGCTGCGACCAAATTTTACAGATTTATGGCCCTTTGTTGATTTTTTCACTATATACTATGTAGAAATTTTGTGAATGCAACTCCTCTTAAACCGGATAGCAGATTTTGCTTAAACTTCCAGGAATGAACAACCTTAATGTGTAGATGGTAATAAAGAAAGGAATTTTTGCTGCAACCAAATTTAACAGAATTATGGCCCTTTTTTGATTTTTTCATTATACACTATGTTGAAATTTTGTGAACGCAACTCCTCTTAAACCGGATGGCAGATTTTGCTTAAACTTCCAGGGATTAACAACCTTAATGTGTAGATGGTAGTAAAGGAAGGATTTTTTGCTGCGACCAAATTTTACAGAATTATGGCCCTTTGTTGATTTTTAGTTTTCAACTTGTGGCACATGTAGTCCAAAAATTATTTGACCTAGAGTCATAAGATTGACAGAACAGTGGCGTGTGGGGGCATCCGTGTCCTATGGACACATTTCTTTTTTTTCTTTCTTGTTCTTCTTTTTTGTGGGTGGGGGAGGTTCTTGGTATTCTTTAATTGTTGTTGGGATTTACATCGGATTATCATAGTAGAGATAATATGGCGACTTTCCAATTTAACCATTAATCATAGTAATAATTGTTCTGTCTTATGGTATATTCAGAGATTTTTTCACGGCAGAGCAGGACCAAAAGGTGATAATCGGCCTGCATTACGAATAATTGTTCCCAAGGTTTTAATCACGGACAGAAAACACATAATCGGTCACGTAGCACTCATCAGATGAAGTCAGCAGAATACTTTATTCCATTGTGCCCAGGACACAGCAATTATGTTCGAAAAGAAAAAAAGATAGAAATAGATGAAGGCAATACTTCTATGAATTCGCAAATAAGATAATAAAGATATCATCCGTTTCTACATTATTAAACATTTTATTTTTAAACAAATACTATCCAGAGATACTTAGAAAACTGTAATATGAATAGAATATGTGCACTAGGAATTAAGACCGTCACAATTCAATTCATGTTAAATGATTTATGGACGACCGAATGTTTTAAGTAATAATGTAATATTGAAAACATGCATTAAGCTGTCATACAATTAGAAAATACGGCGTATAAAAACTTCATGCGATATAAACTCTCCTTAAAATATGTACCAGAACGAAATTCAAATGTCGAAATGATTACTGCAATGTCTTCAAATTAAGTAAACTGTAACTTCCATTTTGTAAGTATCATTTTTTTTAATTCAAACAATATACTGTTTGCATTAGATGTAAAGCTTTGTACACTTTAACATTTCCCGATTAAAGACAAATGATACATGGAAAAAAATCTTTAAAATTTAATTCTACGAATATAGTGCATATCTTTCAGACCTTAACTAGTATCACATGATGTCAGCTCGTGCTTTATGCTATATGCATAACATATGTATCTCTAACTGAACTAAAACTTTCTTACTTTATGGTGACTAAAAGGAAATTAAAATAATAACAATAATAATATAAATAGATATTTAGAAAAAAAAACAATGTAATCTATTTTAAAAGAAAATTCAATACCCAAATTCATCAACGCGTAAAATAAACAAATAATAGAGTCGGCAATTAGTTGCATCGCAAATATCTTTGAATATTATTATTCACTTTAAGTTTATTTACCTTGAGAATGATAACAAACCATATATATTACAATGCTGGAGATAATTGTAACATATAAAAGCTTTCTTTACCATTCAGCAAATATACCTATAATTACCGAAATTCCTTTCATTTATAATTATCTTATTAAACTTATTCAATGAATCATGATAAATACATCACATTACAACAGCTGACAATGTACTTTAAGCTGAACAAACCTTTTTTCTCGAATTTAATGTGATTTTATCAATTATATACATACCACGTCTTCATAATATATCAATTATGTGTTTAATTGCGCCCAATGAAAGCATTTTTCTTCTTCTTATTTTTATAGTTGATATACAATTATATGAATTGATTAATTTAACGTGTTTCCACACATTTAAGTACTGCATAATATGTTTGAAAGACTGTTTAACGATTAACGGACGCAACATAAGGCCCTTTACGAAGCACAAACAACATGTTGGTCAGTTTTTTCACATTTCTCAGAAATCGGTATTCATAAAGATAGAAAGAAAATACAACAGCTAAATGCTGTTCAACAAATGAAAAACCAGAAAGTAAGATTACTATTTTGAGATTTTAAGTGTGTTAATATGTTTCTGGTGATAAGGTTTTCGTCTTCTTCTCCCAAGTGTAAAATATAGAGACCCATAGTCAGCGCAAACATATGAGCCATGTCACGACAAAACCAACATAGTGGGTTTGCGACCAGCATGGATCCAGACCAGCCTGCGCATCCGCGCAGTCTGATCAGGATCCTTGATGATCGCTATTAGTTTCTCTACTTGTAATAGAGTTGGTAAGCGAACCGCATGGATCCTGATCAGACTGCGCGGATGCGCAGGCAGGTCTGGATCCATACTGGTCGCAAACCCACTATGTTGGTTTTGTCGTGACACGGCTCATATTGTTTTTTACAGATCATCAATCAAACTGCATTTGAAGAAATCAGACACAGGAAATTCACAATCCATTATATTTCAAAGCTTTGTCGACAATAGCCTCATATGTTATTACGCATGAACAATAAGGGAAAAAATAATAAAAGAAATGAACGCTACATAAATCATGCTTTATCAGATAGAAAACAGAGGAATGATGGATTGTGCATATGTCAGCTGATATATGTAGGATGCTAAAAGAACTCTGCTCTGTTGGCTGTGTTTTGTCAAATATTTCTAGAAAGAAAGCACGCATAAAAAAACAAACCCAACAAAAGGAATAGGCTATAGAGAAACTGATTTTAGAGTTCTATTCTAAATAGCTGCGTTTTTGTCAAAGGGTTATCACATTTTAGATAATGCATTCATTTTAATGTAATGCATTCTTAATACTAAATGTAAGTAGCGTGTAAAAACGATCAGAGTACGCTTTAATAATGATATAATTATGCTGTACTGAACTGCTTTAAGTTCATATATAATGACGTTGTTATTAACCAATTGTATACTGACATACTCTGAGAGATTCTCGAAACTGATACATGTCTTCATCTATGAAATGTACTTGCGTAACTCTAAGTAAATGATAAATCCAATGAAATGAATATAACACCGTTCAGTTCTGTCATTGTATTCTTACGAGACAGTGCTCATTAGATTTGCTAACCGAAATTTTCTGGGTATGCCTCTTGTAGGAATTGGATAAATAGTTTATGTAACTGCGATATAATTTATAAATGTGTCGGTCTCTTTTGCAAATAAAATTTTGCAACTTTATTCTTTAAACGCATTGACACCAAGCCTAGTATGTTTTCGTATGCTCTCTTATTTCGCCTTTAATTAAATAAATTATGCGGGAATGGGACTTACTTCTTTAGTGGACTTGACATGCCTTTGTTGACCCCTCTCCTATATTTTATATATAAGTTTGAATGCATTAAACTATAGTTTGTTCATCGTCATTATTCTTTAGGAAGTTTACAAATTCATGTAAATAATTAGATAATAGAAAACTGTAATTTAATATGGACATACTTGGCAATATTGATGTGTATTTTGTGTTCCATACGAGCGGCAAAGGAACAATAAAAAATGTTAAGTAATCAGTAATTCTGTGAAACAGTATGCCTCAATGATACTTTGTAACCTTGTATGTGAAAAAATGTTGCCAGGACAATAAACGGATTAAAGCTAGCATACGAATTTAAAATCGACCTTAATGACACAAATAGACGTCGTGTTATTCTACGCAGTAAAAAATAATAATATGGGATAAAGATATGTTTGGTATGACAAATGAGTAAAATTTGTCAAAGCAACTATCATTGAACACTTCACTGGATATTACTGTAACAGGTTAGTTTAAGAAGCATATTGTTAGCGGTTAGCCTTTACAATTATTATCATTAGACATATTCTTAGACATATTCAGAAAAATCTGTTTGCTCTTACATTACAAGTTTAACCGATTATTAGTGTCTATGCGATACTGGCTGTCATGAATTTTGTTTTGCAAAAATGTCCCTAATCGTTTACCAGGTTGAACCTAAATATTGTCATATCTATTTTAGGTGATGTAATAGTATGATAAAAAGGGCTGAAATAATGATATTCTGGGAAATCAAATTGTGGCATTTAATACTGCATGTTTAGTGTTCGACACTTTTACAGTTGGACACTACGCTTTCCTCTTTTGATTGCATCTGACGGACCAAGTGGGAGACTCTATGATGGATAGTTCGTAAAGCCCTTTATTTAAAATAAACACACACACAAATCAGGAACTGATGAGACTCATCAAATTTTCTAAGGAGATGATTAAATGTTCGATTATTAATAAAATTATTTGTTTAACATTCCATATTGTTCTTGTTTATACATATAACATCATATTTGTTTATAATGACAACAAGCCTTCGCTCGCAAAATTCATTTGATTTTGTTCAAGAGGGAATGTTAACGAGGATTTTATTTTCAAAAAAGTGTGCTTACAATGTGTATTTGTAATATTAAATCGTTCTAGTATATCCATATTTGTAATTTAATGTTCTTCTGATAGTTTTCTTAATTCGTTCACAAGATCGTTCCTATCATTAAGTATAGAATGGCGCCTATATTCGTTAGAACTGTTGGCTGATGTTCAATAATTTAAGCTGCAGTCAAACTATGTATCCGCTATCTGCGATTAAAGTGTCTAAGATGAGGCCGAAAATAATCCAATTTTCTCTAACTGTGCTCATGGGACGTGTAAACCTTTGATACATGTCAGCAGAGATGGCGGAAACTTGTATTATATCTAATTACAACGGCTGAAAAAGAAATCCGCTCGAAAAGATTGCTTCAGTCACCTCTGTCTCCTATTTGATTTGATGACGAGACCTTTCTATATATACATAGCAAAGCTGGAAATCGGAAGATTACGTAGCTCGCAAGCAAAATGATGAAAGTATATGTAATTAAGTTGAAAGTCTTTTACAATTGATTTCATTTTCAATTAATTATCAAAAAGTCGTTGCTGGACTGAAGTTATGAAGTCCGCACAAATGGTGATCCCTCGGTTTTATTAATCACAAAGACAAACTTTTTTGTATATTGCAATATTAAGTTCTTATTTTCTGTAAGTCATTCAAGTGACTATGCTGGATGGTATATATGGTGCAGCAGATCTTAACAATGTATATGTTTCTGTTCTTATACTAGTAAAAAGTCATGCATAATTTTGTTAGATATCTTGATGATGTTTTGAATATTATATCTCTCCATGTTTCCTATGTGCGTGATGTTTTAATAGTTTATCTAGAAAGCCTGCTAAGATAATGTACGTGTTTTTTTTTGCATGTTTCAAATTGATATTTTATAACGTAAATTTTATGGACAGGCGCCATAATTTCACGTCAGTTATCTGAAGTATAAGAGACAGACAAACAAATTATAGCAGAATAATGTAAAATATCGCCCTTACTAACAGCGCTACTGTTGTTGCACGCAACAAGATCTTCGAAATTATATGTAGAACAAACCATTGTGTCTTGTTTGCCTTTTGTAACAGAAAATGCACGTTTTTTGATAAGTACCTCCCAACAGAATGTGGTTTCATGAAATATCACTTAAATGAATATTATATTACTTCAAATTCGATATTAAATTTTGAATAAAGATGATTATTGCTATACAATCATGAAAAAAAGGAAACAAAACATAAAACAATTAAACAGATGCAAAAACAACAACAAAATTATAACAAATTAATTTGAAACATACAAAAAACACACACATACACACTTTTTATGAACACACAATATATTTATGCTACGTTTTAAAATCTACACACTATAATTAACACATTATACATTATTTGAAAAACAGTAATGGTTGATGTAACTGAACAGAGTTTGTACATTCTCTTATTACAATTAGACATAATTAGACAAATTCAGTAAGAATTGCCAAGATTTAAACGCATTTGCTATAATAGTTTTTCACCTTTTATGAAAATTGTATTTTTACGTGTGAAGAAAAATTACATTTTTTACTTTCATATATTAGTTTTATTGCGAAGCATTTTACTGCTTTGTATTAAACTGATGATGTCGCAGGCAAGTATGTGTATAAAGAGTTGTTAATTTATAAATAAGTATCATGTTCAAACATCGAAAGACCTCGTACGTTATTGTTCATGTTGAGTACTCATTACTCAGCGTGTTGACAGCTATGTTATAAAATGACTTAAGTGCACACTATGCCGTCGTAATATATGTGTTTTTCAACATTGCTTTGATATGTGTTTAATAATGTAATGATAAAGCATTTAATGCGTTTAAGATGCTTATTACAGTAACACAGCAGGCTAAGTGCTGAAAGAGAAATAAAGATAGCAAAACATTATTATAATGACATTCTGACTACCATGAAAAAATACTAAATAATTCAAACAGAAACTACTCGTATAGTGATTGCAAACAAGTATAATTTAATTCATTTACATAGTCAGTAAGTAATATTTCGGATATTGTATTTATACACCATTTAAAAGGGTAAAATTTGTTTTTGAGAAACGAAAGAAAAGGAAGAATTTTGGGGTTAAATGGACTTTTCAGCACCTTTGGTCAATTTGCTTTTTTTTAAATCGTCATATGTTTTATACTTACAGGTTATATTAACTCTGGACATGATGTAACCTTTATATTAGTACAAATGGAAGACATGGCCGAGACAGGTAATATGTTATAATAATGTTATTTGCTTAAATTTCATAACAAATGCAGATTATGTTGAAAAATATTCACGAGGCATCCTCGGTTTTCATACTATGAAAGTAACATCTTTCACGTCATTGTGAACCACCGACCTTTATAATATTGTTTAGAAGCCATACACTATGGCTTTGATGATCATCCTTATAATCTATATAGATAAACTTTTGGCATCTGATCCATGAAATATAACAGAAAACTATGCCAAGAAAACAGTCTCTCAGTGTACTATTATTTTTCTCCTGTTTTACTACGTGACAAACAAGAAAAATTCTAGAACTAGTTATTCCTCTGCATGTGTTTCTATGAGTGTTGGACATTTAAACGTATCAAAAGAAATGGGAAAAACGCATTAATCATTTGTGTGTATCACTGTAATGGAATAAGGTCGGAAAAATGTTTTTCGCTGCCTCTCTGTCACTGTCTGTCTCATTGAACGTGTCAAGTAAATTGTTGTAATATATAAATATCAAAACCTCATATCAAGTTTTTACATCAAACGTTAAAAAACGAATCAGTTAACTAGAAATCAACAACAGACGTCATAGAAACTTATGTTTTTATTAATTTGTGTTTGTAAAGGTTTTTGTCCAATTGTTATTTTAAGAATTAAGTTGCGCTCGAAGCAATTTATAAATATGATTGGGAAATTGCCTTTATGTATCCAAACAAATAAAATACATCATCACCCTGAAAAGAAAAAAATATGATAATATAGATGAATGCAAATGCTAAATACATTCGCCAAATAACGACAGGTTTCGATTAAGAACTGTACATTAAATATCTTAAGTACCCGGATCTTAAAAACAAATTTAAAGGGAGATAAACAGTCACTAAAATATGCAGTAAAAATGTTACAAAAAAGGAAAGTATCTGACAAAAAACGCTAAATGACCTAATAGCAACATAATATAAAAAGGAAACAAACAGAAACTTGCAATGCTTCATTATATAGATATATCTATAAATTTTAATCTTATATAAAATGAAAAGCAGCCTAAGTCCCTTTAAAGTGGCATTATGTTTATTTTGACATGTTCAGGATGAGATGAGGTGAAATTGCAATATATTTATGACGATTGATGTTGAAATGGTGGCTGACCAACAGTTAATCAGGATAAGATATAAATCTGCCTATACTATGATAAGAATATTTCGATAAACATTGCATGCACACTGGCACATTCTCTTTCTCTTTCCTTATATATATTTATATATAAATCATTTTTATTGTAATAAAATGCAATTAATCATGCTATAACATCAGTTTCATAGTTTGCATATTTACAGCAAATGGCTTGGAGTTTACGATATTGTCATCGGCACAGATAAAGTAAATGACATGGTAAATCTGAAATTATTGAAAGAACATTGTTGTATATCACTTTGATAAGGGTGTTTTAGAGAGCAAACTAATGAAATATGCCGACTAAGATCGCACGATGGCTGCAAAGCGACAGATAAAATACAAAGATGTATAAAAAAGGTCAACCTATCGAGTAAGACCGCCTTATACAATTTTGGTCTGGCTCCTTTTTCGAAACGTATCTCAATGCTTGATCGTGTTACGTGATCCTTAATTATTATTATAATGAGATACGTCAAACGTTGTTAAAATCTATGCTGTTCAGTTTTCTTGACACAGATGTTTTTCTGAAAAGAACAAGAATAATGTTCAAATTATACCTAAGCTATATAAAATATTATCAAGCAAATATGTAACGCATCTGTAAGTTCTACGTTCGGTCAAGAATACAAAATTAGCCTTTATTTTAATTATTGAACTGCATTCGACTAACACAAGTCATTAAATCAAAGTGAAATCGCAGCTGTTTTTGTTCTGATATATTAATTAAACTGAAGACCAAAGAGTCATCGTAAATAAATTTCAAGGTTGAAATATGTGCTGAAAAGTTCTTCAAGGGTAATTGTTGCGCTCTTATTTTGATGTTAACGAGACTGTTTCTAAAAACTGTAATGTGCTTATCTTTTTATGACTTCTTGCATATGATCTCCTTTTATATGCATAGTCTGAAACAATTTAATAAAAAAAAATCTACAAATGATTTATTAGAATTGACATTTATCTGTTGTAATATGTGTCCTTGATCCCAATTTGTTACCTAACTTCATTGAACTAGACAGTAATTAAAGCAAAAAGACATACTGTTTATTATGAAACCACAAATGTTAAGGACATGTTGTAAAAGGTGGACGTGAGAAAGCCAAAGTAAACAATTTTACCAGTTTTCAATAGTTTGTCATATATGTCAAGGTCCTCAAATATCTAAACAATAAAATTCATTAATATTGAGAGCTATGCGAATGATATGAACATATTTGCTAGAAACCGCGGCAATCGCGTAAAATTTACAATGTAAAATATATAATGAGAAAATATTCGTTAAATAGTTAAAAGAAACTTGCAGTGGACTGTATCTTGCATGTTTAAATGTAAAAATAGTATATTAAAATAAGAAAATTTTAATGCGTTTTGATTTGCAGAAAAGTTTCAAACAATATAATGTAAATGCATTTATGAAAAAATCACTTTGTATTATACAAGCAAACAAAATGCATAATTATAATGAACAAGTGAGAACGTTGTCTACGGAACACAGTCCAAAATAACGTCCAGTTATGCAGGCAGACTACCGAACAGAAGAAAACGTTTATATACGTAACGGGCAAAAGGGCGGAGATAAGAGAGGCTCCAAAAGCAATACTTATATACTATATTACCACGCACAAACATTGGATATAGTTAAAATTGGACAGATGACGTATAGGGAAAATGGGATATGAAAGATGATATTAGGGTTAGGGAAATTAGCAAAAGCCGCTTTTATAGCTAACGTAATATTGATTTTACTACTAATATATTTGAAAATATTCCTTGGAAGGAATAGGTATCCTAATCTTAAGATCTCTTTTGTTGAACATTCGCTAAGACTATTTTTGTTATCTAATTTGTTATACAATTCAATGCAAATGTAATAACATAACAATAAGCTGATATAAGAATTTCAATTGTCAGTCTTGCGTTACTAACAGTGTGTATACAACTGTCAGTTTGATATATATCTAGTATGCGCTTTTATACTTGATTCTTGGTGCTTTACAATCTGATATTCTTTTCTTTAAATGTTGGTGATTGGATTTGTCTGGGATGTATATCAAAGTAATTTGCCAAATATATAAGGATATTTAATATCATACTAAATTTGTATTCAATGTCGCTTTGTAAATGTTTTGTCAAGCAAATCTAAAAATTCAGCTTATATTTAGCCAGGGACAATTTGTAAGATACTTTATAATTATATTGCAAAAAGGAAAATGTTTCCAATTCTGAATTGCTCAAACAACTTGCATATAATGCTGTATATAACGGGAAGGGCCAAAACGCGCACAAAAAGCTATATATTTCTACATAAAAGACGTTTTACTAAGTTTGTACAATGTATTATTACTTTTTATTCTCTATGTTCTCTTTCTCGATTCAAATGCTAATACTATAAAGGGTTCGCAGCGTCCCGTAGCCGTTGAACGTCACATTATTTACCTGTGACTTTTCCGCACTTTTTTGAAAACAGTATAAACATTCTGGGTTTTCTTAGGAATTTGTCGTGATAACAATTTGCATAATTATGCATTTCTTATATAAGTTGCTGACGGCATAAACGTAAAGTAAAGCCTTGCTGACATAAATATTATGCTCGGCTAGCGCCTCGGGTCAAGTTTATATCATTCAGACTATAGTTTCACGTTTATCTACTCAGCAATTTCTGTTACTAAATTAAATAATATATTAGAAAAATAGAAGAATTGGAATTTTTCATGAAATCATGTGTATTATGCTAGAAACATGATAAAATACTGTGTGTTTCTTAAATAAACCAACATGATATAATATATTTTCAAAAGAAAAAGAGTATTACAGTTTATATAATAATTTAACTAGAAGGTGAAACAGTATTATCGCTCATGACATAATTTTAGCATGTAATTATACCTTTAATGGCCTGGTAGAAACAACATAACAAATAAATATTTTAATTAAAGAATCTAATGAGTTTAAAAAGGAATCTGCAAACCGCATCTGTTAACTCGTTCTGTTCCGAATAACTGGATTCATTTTATAGATAGTAATAATACCTAGTGAAAAGCACCATGGCCGACAGAGAGAATAAATACATCAGTAACATTGTGATCGTTAGGCATGCTCGATATTCGATTTCGTATTTATCTTTACTATTTTGTTTTCTAACGGAAACACCCAATTTAAAGATATCTAAATTCAAACAATGTATGTGTAGCTTGACAAAAGTGCTCAATTGCTTAATATGATTTCAATTGACCATGCCTCAAACAAATCTGTTTTTACAAATAACAATAATCTGAAATATTTCTTTTTCTTTAGATTTTATTATTCAGATAAATATAATGTATGTTACGATGAGATTCGAACTTCGTTTTGGTACCCATGTTTTATAATCTCTTATTATACTTTTAATTTGCTACACAATCATACAATTTATTTCGAAAAATGCCAAACTCTGCATTGCAGCAAGTACGATGTCCCAAAAGGGCCATTGCGACACACACATAATTATAACTCGAAACAACGAGAACACGAAATTACGTTGGTGAAATGTCGAAATTATGAAATCACGAATGCAAAAAGTCGAAAGTACGATGACATCTACATTCACCAGTAAAGCTAGAAAGTCGCTACTAGACCTATTACTGTACACCTGTTGGTGCGATTTTATACCCGGCAAAAAAAGATTTCAAAAAGAATTATTTATAATTTAGCAAGCTTTCAATAACAAAGAAAATCATGTAACAACTAAAGTTTGCATGCAACATAGAAGAACGCATCTTTGTTTTACGTCAATAAAACTTAAAATAAAAATTATTAGAAATATAAACTTTGAGAACAATGAACAACAATAAATGGCGAAATTCCATAACTACAGGCAAAAACAAAATCCAGCGATACAAAACCACCGATACGTAACCCAGTAGGGCACCTTAAAATCAGATTAAAGTCACAAGGACAAAACAAGTATATATGTACATGTAAAGTAATAAATGCACACACTAGTTAAAATCGTCTTTGTTCGTAAACTAGTTATTTTATTGTATGGTTAATTTGTGCATGGTTTGTTGAAAAGGCGATTAACATCTAAGTGTGACATGTGGGACAGGACACTAGAAAGTACGTTACGTGCACGATGCTCTCCATTGTCAATCTATACCCATATTGTGAGACATTTCTAAATGCAGATCTGGCAACTTGCTCGACAAGAAAAGAATAAATAATGTAAGTTTGAACCAAAATGTGGCATTTCGTGATTTCAAAATTAACATTTTCCAAATTTGATATCAACTTCCTCTACCTTAAATACTTTATTTGAGGTATAACAAAAACAATATTTCTGTCCGTTGTAAAAGTAGCTTGATTGCATGTCTGAAATGCGTGTTAATATCTCTTTACAAGTATTCATAATGAACAGTAAGTTATTGTAATAGACATCTTTTATCCTCATTATTAGCAAAATCAACAAATCCTATTACGTTTGAAAGTTTTTCTAAGGCTATCCTTTCTTGGCTACAAAGAAATGTTTATATTACACGCAAGGATATTGTCCTAAAGGAATAACATTTTATGATAAGGTAAAAAGAAAGATTAATGAATTAATGATCAAGAAACTTGACATCATAAATCAAAACCACACATTTTCTTCTATGGTAGTGCTTACAAATCGTTCTGATAAGAACTAAAGCAGCAATTTATTATAAGTATATTTTTATAATCATGTTACTTTAAAATAACATTTTAATAAAAAAACTGCTATCTTGCATTTTAGTTCCGAGTCCTGGAAGGAGAGTTGCATGAATTATATTATGTGCTATTTGCCATACTTTTGTCAAATTGTATGTTTCTTTTAAATCCATGACTGTATGTTTAGAAACTGGTATATTTATAGTTTTTCTATCATTGGTAATTCCTTCACCTTATTTTTGCGGCCTTGTGCGTTCTCCAATTTAGCTAAGCCGGCTTCGTTCTATGGCTTTGCCTCGTTGATCTTTGATCCCATCATTTTTATTTATTTATTTTTTTAGAGAGATAAAATATATTCATAGCAAAATAATAATGTGGAAAATAGAAAACAAATGTATAAATACAACACTTCTAAACATATATAATTCATTTGAACATGTTTCTGATGAAAAAAAAAAAACAAATGAAAAAACAACAACAACAAGAAACAACACACTAACAAAAACACAGTTGATTTTCAAAATTCTACAAATAACGTGTTTTGATAATCATTTTATTTGAAAAATATAATAATCAACATTTATTTTTTTAAATTGAGATTTACCGAATATCGTCTTCAAGGGGCTGCAAATGCTATTTGCTTTTGTAATAAACAACGAATTAAGGTTATAAAAATTCAAAGAAAAATACTATCATTCCTAACAAAGATCCTCTTCTGAAAAGTCTTATTACATATTTTGCATATAACCCATTGTTATTTTAAGATTACAATTATAATGACAGTTTTTACAAGATTATCAACAATGATTTTTCATATTTTTGTTTTTGTGTTTTTTTGTAGAATGATATATACTTTACGTGTAATATGGGCTCGCCAGTATTGCTTGAAATAAAACAGAACTTAGTTTTTATTAGTATTTAACAAACAAAACATGGCCTTGAGAACTATATGCAAATTTACGAACCGGTTGGTCAGTCTGGGCAAGGTATATGGCCTGAAGCTTCATGATTTATTTGTTATGTTGTACCAAATCTAAATCCTTTTATCCATTTTGTTGCTGTCATTCTAGTAACTATAATTTGCTTTTAAATAAAACTTTTATTTGTTCAGTGCATAAGCAAAGCAGCAAAAAAAAATTATGCACTTCTTTCAATGTTCCATTTTTGTTAATTACATTAAATATTTTTTCTGTTTTAAATTCGCACATCGTGAAAGTCGCGTTTAAATAGCCTTTATAAGAATCATGGACAAGGTAGCCAGTCTGTTTGCGACTTATGGACTAGATGACGTAATATGAAATATAGAAGGGCATATGCAAATGAGGTATAATACTCATTAAAACATATTGCTTAATATATGGATCAAAATCTTAAATATTTAATTTACATTTCTTTCGATTGTATACAAAGTGAATAAACCAAACAAAACAAGGGCTTTTATGTATGTTTTGCTTCAATACGCATCAAGGGCCGGCCTCTAACTATTCTGTGTTTTACTATGATTTGAGGCAATCATTATCCTAAATGTAATCTTCCGTGTTTTCTCACCTACACCAATGGCAACAAGAGAAACTGAATCATTAATCATTATCATAAGGTAGTATTAATCGAAATTAATATAATTCCGGCAATCTATTCTAAATAACATTTTGAGGAATAATTAAATAATGTTTAAAGTTCAACGGGTAATGATTATTATCTTTTCATGCTATTGTTGTCTGTAGTGATACTTATATGCCTAACAAGGGTTATCGATAAACGAAATATTAAATATGCTCTATGTAAGAACATTTAGCGGATATTAGAGTGGAAATGACCAGGTTATTTTTTTTCATTTATAATAATCAACTTTCATGTAAATCAAATGGTTGACCAAATGGACATCATGGTACATATACGTTGTAGCATGACTTCTACGAGTAAACGTTAGCTAAGATATGATATAAAAGTACGGTTCTTGGTTATATGATAATGTTATTTCAATTTTAACGTGCGATTAGAAAACATCGACAATATCAACAAATCTTATTGGCAAATTTATTTTTCTAAGAATCTCTACGCTTAGGAAATATTTAGACCGCACGCAAAGGTTATTTCCATAATATAAGATACATATTGTCACGAAAGAAATGAATGTCGGTGAATACATTAAGAATTACAAATGACATTTTCTATAGATGTGTAAAGGATGTATGAAAGTGTTCATGTTTACATATATCAATGGAATGCATAACGTTATATTTACCAATAAAATGTCTAAGTTTTGCGGAATTTGCGATAATAACATAAACTTTATACTAAGAAATGAATTATCTGAAACAATATGTACATCAAGTTAAAGAAAATGAACATTTATTAGTCTTGACAATTAGAATATACAATGTACAATCATAGACTCAGAACATTGAAAAAAGTGAACACAGCGGTATTCATAAAAATAATTTTAGGAAATACATATCACTCTTTTTGGAGTATTTTTATATTCGATAATGTAAAACCAAACTGATGTAAGTTGACACGGTCGCAGTATCTCACACCGACATGTTTATTATATGCATCGAGCTAACACAAAGGATATACAATGTGCCTGATGAATTGAATTGTTGCGTTCATGGGGCGCCGCTTTTCCTTGTTGATCGTGTTTTCCATATTTTACCAACAAAACATTGACCCTAATTTACATTCTTGTCCTTTTTTGTCATAATGGTAATGACATTTTGGAATATTCTGATATATTTGACATAACTTTCTTACGTTCTTCACACAGTTGTACAACCTTAAATACGAAATATTCGATCTCTAGGTTTTCTGATCTTATAAAAAGTCTACTGCTCATTCCGATGAATGACTGCCTGTAGAATTGGCTAAAGAACATTTGGAGGCACATTGTTTTAAAGGTTTTTGCCTTTATCTCGATAGCAGTCAGTTCTGTCATTAAAGTGTGTATTGATAACGTTTCATGTGTAAAGGTATCATTAAAAAGGGCATTAAGAGAAAAAAAATCTAAATTATGTCAACAACAAAATTGTTGACAATGTTGAAGGCCCAGATTGAGCCTGTTTATGGACGGTAGTGGTAAATGTAATGCTAGCTCAGCGTTATACAAGAACCAGACAAAAATGTAATCTATCTCATTACTTATGTAATTGATAATCAGTTTTCCAAGAATTGTTTGATTCCTCTTATATTATGCATTTAGAGTCTGCCAATATGCAATTTCTTGAATAAGTTTCAAAATTCTTGTGATTGTCATTTTTCAAAGTCAAAAAATGTACCTCCGAATCTTCAAAACCAAATATGTTCGTGCTAATGTCTCACTTCACAAACATATTATATGTCTGCCATATGTCAGTTTGCACAACAAATCAAATTTATTAATCTTATTGTGTATATTGTAGACTTAAATATCATTTATTTTGAAATACCATCACACCATTTGTTATCACTTGAAAAGTTTGTTTCAGATTCAGTTACCGTGTATGCATTTAATTCGACATTGATGGACACATGCTTTGTTTTCACAAAGGGAAAAAAATTTGAACTTTTCATAAAATAGGGAAAAAATAATAGAAAATTCTTTCCACGCCAAAAAAAAGAGAATGAGTGGGGAAATTTTTCAAAATAGGGTTTCAATGGAAAAATTGATTTTGAAGTAAACTGATACTTTTGCTTAAAATAACACATTTTTTAAAGAAATAATAAAGTACTTTACGCCAAAGAATAAATTATAGAAATCGTTTTTTTCTGTTTTAAAAAGGGATGACACATTTTGAAATAATTTTTATTTTCATTTTTCTTTTATTTATTTTAAAAATGCTTTTGTTTTATACCATTTCATCATTTCAATCGTAAGTGTCCAGACTTTTATTTTATTTCTAACAGAATTTTACCGTTGCATAAAATCAAAAGTAAATTGAGCAAATTCGTCTTAAAATACTGAATGTTGTAAGGTTATCAGTATTAAGTTCCATCACATTTAGGTTATATCTTGGCATAAACAAACTGACGGATGAGAGTACGTGTGTATAGCAATCATATCGCCAACCTAACCATGAATCGTTTGTTCTTAATTGAAATTGTTGATGGATATTTAGCTTTTATCTTTTTTCTATTATCTCACCTTACTCCGTTATAATATCTTCATTTACATATAGTATGTCTCAACGGCAAGGATTTATAAAATAAAAAATTGTTGTCCTAATAAATTGATGGATAAAAGCTAAATTTCCAACAAATTTTGATTTAATACATCCTTGTTGTAAATCCATGTTGTAAATCGTAAATTCAGATGCCTAAGGAGTAAGGTGAAGTGATGAAAAATGGAAAATCGTTTAATTTGATAACATTTTAAAGTATTAAACACTTTCTCATTAATTAGTTTTTAAATTGTTATATTAAATCTCTATTTTACACTATGCATTTGCTTGGTTACACAAAATAACACAATATTAACATCTATGCTCCTACGTCGTAAATTCAAATAAACTGGATGACTGAAATGCGTGCTAATATATCTTTTCAATTATTTATAAGGAGCAGTAACTTATTGTAACTGACATGTTTTTATCCTTGTTACAAGCAAAATCAGCAAATCCTATTATGATGGAAAATTGTTGTTAGGTTGTCCACTTCTTGTGATGAAGAAATTTTTTAAAATTTCACGCAAGGGGGAAATTTTTTTAAAACACCAAATGTTTTTGAAAAAGGGGAAAGGGGAAATTTTTTAGCAAAATTTTTGATGAAATTCGAACCCAAAAACGGGTTTACCCTTTTTCAGTGTTTTATGAATTTTCACCGATATAAACTAGGAAACCAGCCCAAAATTTGTCGAATAGCGTTTAATTTTTTAGTATATCGCGATAAAATCTGATTTTATTTTTCTTTAAATTTGGCCCTTCGTTTGTTCCAATATTTTGGGGGGCAGGGGGTTTTTAATTAACAATTTTCCTAATTTTTTTGGGTAAAAGTTGAATTTTTGCCTGCTTTAACCGGGGCTTTGCGGTTGTGGACGGGATCTTTTCACTTTTCCAGTAAACCCCCGGGGGGAACAGGCCCCAATTAACCGAGGGTGCAACATTTTCAATTTTGTCATTGTGGACGTTATCAGGGATTCAGTTTTTCTGTATTTTACACTTTTATTAGAGTATTTGGAAACAGACTAATCCGAACTGTTTTGACTTTCTAAAGTGTGCTCAAAGACATGTAAACGATGCATTGAATACGTCTTTTAGTGTATTCCAGAAGTAGGAATTTTATCTGTTAAAATACATATAGTTAAATAAATACAATTTTATTTGTTTTCAAAGGTTTTTTGTTGTAATTTCCACAAAAATCAGACAGACCTTCATAATAGGAGTCAGCTGCTTTGAAATAAGGGAGAACGTCAATCTGGGTAACTGACATTGTCTATAAAACTGTCAGTTATTGTAGTAATCTTATCTTTATGTTTGTCTGTTGGTGTACAACAATCTAATATTATAGGTTTCTTTAAAAAAAAAGTAAAACCTTTTCATTTTGTGTAAAGAGTTTATTTTATTTTACTTTTATTATAATTATAACTAGTATATTATATTATTATTATAATTATTATTATTATTATTTTAATTATTATAATCATCATCATCATCATCATCATTATCATCATTATCACCATCATCATCATTATTATTATTATCATCATTTTTATTATTATTATTACTATTATTATCTATTTGGCAGCACATCATTTAGTTTATATATTACTATATTATACAAGTAAATGCGTGTTTATTTTCGTTCTGACTTGTACTGTATGTCAATCTTAAAAAAAAGTTGATCAATGTCAACGATTCATATTCTCCAATGTTCATTCATTTTTATTTGGTTAATGATCATAAATAAACGAAAAACACAAATAAAGTATTTCTATGAACAAAAATGGCGTTTTTCTAAACTTCTATAAAAATAAGAATACAATTTTCAATAAAATGGGTGATAGTTCAGTGATTTCTTCTTTTAAGGGAGCATGGTTTAAACTATGTCATATATGTGTAAATATTTTAACTATGTATGTATCTAGCCATTGCTCTGATGTTTGTGTAAACGATTGATGTGATATCTGTACCATGATTAATAAGGCATACTTTCTTAAAGGCTCATTTTGCCCCAAAAATGCTATTATATAATTATCATTTTTCTCAAAAGAACGTTAACCCTTGTTGTAAAGCTACATTTTCAAACAGTGCTAATTTAACTAAAATGTATACGTTTTGGTCATAAGTATAGTTAGAGTGAAGACACATACTATTTGTTTTGTTAACGTTTTGCTCCTCGTCACATCTGGTAGATGTTTAACTTTTTGTTAACTTATTACTAAAACATTATTAAATACTTGTTTGCCTTTTCTTCAGAGGGAATTTTTTCATTTTTTTTAAGTTGCACAAATATGTGTTCATATAAGTCGTTGAAAGAGATGTGTTTTACATTTTAATATTGATTAACTATTACATTTGATATGAAAAATTAAATTAATGTATCCATCAACTGACGTATTGTTGCTATTGTCGAAAAGACCAAAAGTGTGTATATTTGATATTTCATTGACAATACCATGATACAGTTCTATTGAATAAACACACAATTGTCATTTGTATGTGATATTAATTTTGAAGGTTAACACAAATAGGAATAACATCTGTACGCGCAATAATCATCATTGATTAATCTTGACAGACAAGATACCATGTGATGTTCAACCAAACATTCTGTTTGAGTTATTGCGATAAATCAAAAGCCTTTTCCAGCATGACATTCGTTGGAACCATATAACTTTAATACTCTTTTTGAACTTATATCACTTTTAAAATCCACGACAAATGTTTATAATTAAACACTAACTATTATGTATACATCTCTTTGTCATGACCATATATTTCTATCTAAAATAAGTATATGCAATTTGAATAGAAACAAAAATAATTGACTAAAATAATTGAGAATAAAATTTTATTCTAATGTAACCAACCGACGTAGAATACTAACCAGTTTCAACATTACGTAGGAAAAAATAGCGATTTCTTTAAAAGAAAAGTGCAAAAAGTGCAAATTTGTCATGTTATCAGAATTGATATTCAATATAAAAATGTTCTCACGAGAGTTCTCGTTATCAATGCTTATATAAATATTCTTACAATAAATAATCATTCTGTAAATTTACGAAAATATTTTTCGTTTTATGCAGCCGATTATCACCATTATTATGAGTAAATGCATTATATATGCATTCTAAATTCTCAATAGACAATAAATCGTTTATGTTATGTTCCAAAAGAGAATGATTATGATTTTAATACTTCTCGATAATTTGAAACGCATTATCTTTATGCCTTTTACATTACTGGGGGAGTGATTTACGTACAAAACGGAAGGAACTATGTTACTGTAAATGTGGAGACATTTGCGTTTTATCTTACATTATTACATTTAATAAAACGCCTAAATACGAATTGCCCTTCCCTTGTTATATAGTCATGTAACCATCGATAACATAGCTGTTAGTTGCAACCACATGCATATTTGTATTTCATCAACGGCAATTCTAAAAAGGTTGAACAAGCATAAAGTTTCATTTTAAAAGGAGGAATAAAGTATTGTTAGGTAAATGTGTTTTATACTTTGATCTTACTTTAACTTAATTTGCTATATGGCAATAGATTGAATGATTGTTCCATTACATGACTTTAAAATTGGAAAGCATTAAAATCTTAAAGAGATAAAAGCAAAAGCTTGCAGTACTGCAAGTAATGTTAATAGTGTTTGATTTGAAAAAAATATCTAATCCAAATTATAATAATAAATTATTTTTATTTTCAGGCTGTTAAACTTGGTCCAGACATGTGACACTCACTTTATTAACAATGGGGAATTTTATCAAAGGTAAGATGTATAATTTTTCTGACAAAACGAAAAGTTTATTCATACTGTATTACTGTACTTAATTTTGTTTTATCATCATTAACTTACACATATTTATCACGTCATTAGAAGATAAATATTAAAATAATTATTTTAGTTCTTTGTGCTTATCTGTTAACAAGAAAACCACATTTTCATGACGATAAAGATAAAGCAAAGATATTAAACAATTGGTAGAATTTACTGCTTACCAAAGCAATTATAAAATTGCAAGTTCTTGTAAGTTGTTAAGTAACAATTCTTGTTTGATAATGCAGATAGATATATACATTGTTGGAATTAGTTAGTTGATGCCTTTGATCTTGCAAAGGAGCATGTATGTTATAAGATGAAATTAAGTACATTATCTTTCCTCTGGAAGCATTCTGCATCATGTTCTGTTTAATTACTGTATATTTGTACATTATACAGCTCATTGTCTTTTGAGCCGCGTCACGACAAAACCAACATAATGGGTTTGAGACCAGCATGGATCCAGACCAGCCTGCGCATCCGCGCAGTCTGATCAAGATCCATGCTGTTCGCTTACAAACCCTATTACAAGTAGAGAAACTGATTGCGAACAGCATGGATCCTAATCAGACTGCGCGGATGCGCAGGCTGGTCTGGATCCATGCTGGTCGCAAACCCATTATGTTGGTTTTGTCGTGACGCGGCTAATTTAGAGATTGTAGATTTCTTACACAGCATTTCTATCTAATTTAGTCCAGAAAGCTGCCACTAGTATAGCTTTGAAGTTTCTTTCTATCTTGTTTGCTCACCAATACGATTGATATACCATTACATGAACATATTAGAACATATAAGAAGTCATTGTTTGACATCATAAAACTCACGTGAGAAAAAAATAATACAAAATTGGTTCAGTTGATGTCCTTTAATTTGAAAAAAAATCATAATGTCAGTACACATTGACCATTTATTAATAGTATAATGATAAAGGCCTTCATGTGACTTTTATTTCTCTCAAATGTTGCCGTGTAGGTAAGGACTTATAGCAATACGTTATGATTATTTGTGGAACTTGTATTAAGCTCGAGTTGTTTTTGCTGGACACGGACCACGCACGGATTTGATTCTTTCTAGTAAAATCCAAGAGAGCAGTGACACGTACATTCAATCTTTTCTGGATATCTATCCGTAACGTGATGTCATTACGTCAAGGACACCAATCCGGACCACAATCATATATAATACGGGATTTATTTTTTCGTGTTTTATATTTTGTTTGCATTTGTTTAACGCAGCACATATATATACGTGAATCACGCATATTGTTTAAAAGTTGTAGATAATTTGATCGCTGCTTTACTTATTTTCCTAAAAAAACATTATTTATATTTCTAAACTGTATTTAATCTGAAATTTCTGATTACAAATAAATAACATCAGTTCTCTTAAGTTGCATTGGGTTGTACTGAAATTTATGTAAAACATTAAAAGGTTGCGATTTGTTTTATCTTCTTTAATTTGCATTTGATTGGTCATAATATCATGAACCATTGGGACCCTACTATTTGTCTTTGTCCCCGAAAACAAACATTTTTTAACTTGTTCAGCATTGTAGGAATTGCAAACTTTCATTGCATGGTAATACGTCTTTGGTTTTGCCTAAACTTAAAAAAAACAATCTAACAAAGGACATAATAATACGGCATGTGATGAATATGCTTGACTGTTCGATGTTGTCATTGAAGCTAGACGGAAGGTAGCAACCTTCCCACAAACGTTATCTTGCATTGACATAAACAATGTATGGTATCAATTGTATGGAAACAAAATTGTTGAAACTGTTTATCAGGATATTGAAAATTATTAAGAAATGTATAAATCACTTTGTGTCTGGGGACTCAGTGGTTGTAAAATGGGTTTTTGGTGATTAAATATTCTTATATAAGGAATAAATCATAAACACATCAAACCGCTGTGTTTTACAGTAGGGAAAATTGTAGTTTATAGCATGTTTTGTTGATACTGATCTTGATATTGACATTCTGTCTAACGAACAGGAAATACAGCCTGAGGAAAATGCTGCGTATATTAATGTTCTCATAAACAGCGTTACATCCTCAAGAACAAAAAATGGATAATAGAAATTTAAGTGTTTTTTTCCCTGCGTTTGTAAAGGAATCTTGAAAATGTCTTATTTGCCCAGATATTAAACAAATGATTAAGACTGTCAGTTTAAAACACATAGAAAACAATTTGAGTTAATTAAGACTGTAGTTTGCCTATTTTTCTAAATGAAAAACACTATTTAGAGCCGCTTGTATGTTTGGTTAATAATGAAAGTGACCCCTGTTTTATTTGGCATATTTAAAATGATTAAACATATAAAAGTCATTGTGATAACATATTTAATATATACAATGTTCATCTTTAAGTAAAAAGATTTATATCGCATAAAGTTATTAAAATTTATGAAAGTCTTACTGAATATGGCTAATTGGAATAAAATTATAATGTATAAACATACATGTGAAGCTGCGACGGTACTTTTGCCAGTTTGTTGTTGTTGGTTTTTGATCAATGAAATTAAATATTCATAGTGTGTAGAGTTTAAATCATAGCTTATTTACTTTGTGTGAAGTCACATATTATATTTAGTTTTTGTTGTTGTTGTTTGTTTGTTTATTTTATTGTTTAAGTACAATGATTTTGTCCTTAAAGCGACATCGCCTTACTTTTCCTGACCGACTTTATGGTGCCATAGTAAGATTTGCACTTGTTTTGTTGCTAGTCTTACCTTCTTTATTACAATAACTTGAGTCGACGTTTGATATCAGATCATTTAATTATTCGGCATTAAATCTTTCAATAGATAAAATGTAATCAGGCAAATTTACTTGCCGAGCCGAGCATTTAATTGCGGTAATGCACTTTTTTAGAAGTGGATATTCTTGACTAAGGTGCATGTCGGAAAGCTTAGTTTCTGACTCATTTTTTGTCTTCAATTTTAAAATTGTTATATGCTGGTACTATGTTACAACAACATATTATTGCTGAGCAACAATCTGTTAATTAAATAACTGTTGATATACATTTAAGTGTTATTTAATATCGCACCATTTTATGTATGGGCAGAATTATTAACGATCCTGTCTCTGCTTGACAAGTTAATTAGAAACAGTCCTTCATTTTGAAATGATATAGGGGCTTAGACATAAGTAAATTCCCAAAGGTGGTATAAAATGTTTTTTCGGAGCTTTTCTATTCAAAGTCTATTTTATCCTCTGACAATGCAAACATCTTAACTATTACTAGACAAATGTCAAATCAAAACACAGACAACTTTTTGACATTCAAAGCTTTATAACTAAATCGTTCCTAAGCATTATAAATAAAAGAAAAGCTGTTTATTTACGGGTACTACCAACAAGATAAGTTGCACATTTTAGTAACAAAATCGGAAAAAAGGCATTTCTTGCAAAAAACTTGTTTTAGCCGTCAAACAACCTTTCGATTCACAATATGATTTATAGGGGAAAAAGGCAGATTTGCATTCACAGTGAAAATAAAACAAAAATTACCAAAAAAAAAGTCATTTCATTTCAGAAATATTTGCAAAGTGAAATTATCACATAGTGCCATCTTAATTAAATTATCTATCATATTTCATTCAAACAATTTCCGAAAAACAATGTGTATTTTTTTGTAAATCTTGCTGTATGATATCAAAAACTGCAATTATCTGCACAATCGAATTGATTAAATAGTACAAAGAAATTCAATTTACAACTTAAAGGTCAAACTAAACAAATATTGCGAACATAAATCTATCATTGCATTGAAGGTTTTCAATAAAGTTATTTGCTCCCAGACACTTAAATTGGATAAAGTGAAATAGGAATCATAAGCAAAATGGAAATGTTGAAAATGAGAGGCGAATTTAAGATGTTTTCTTTTGTTAAAAGATAAAATGCTGCCAAAAGAAGAAAGACATAATTTGTAATATCTTTATAGATTTAGACAGTTTGGGAACGTACTGTAACTATATGTACTATTATTCAGTTCTTATTCAAACTTCTAAGACTAATGGTCATTTGTTAGTGAAACACTATAGAAAACAGAATGCATGTTTAATTTTAATAGCACTTAATACGATATGCAAACTACTTATTCCTTCCTTTTCATTTTATTTACACTTTTTTCAGAAAACCAAGCAGTATATACATATAGAACATAAGACAACAATATAACCATGCTGATTGTGAAAAAGTACATTTAAATTCGCTTGCTCTCCCTTGATCTGGATTCGAAATATTTCGTTACCATACATGACTTGATATACATACATACATGAAAGATTTTACCATTTAAACCTTATCTTCTTGTACCGGTGTCTCATATTATATGTTCTGTATTTTTTTTTCTGTAGACAATCACATTACATCCCCTACAACTGTTGAACATTGAAGATATTACAATACTATTTAAATGAAAGAAAACTTAATTCATCAGTAGTGTGTGTCCCATTTTAAACGTTGTATACACAATTTTGTTTTCAAATCCATATCCTTAAATTTAAACA
Source organism: Ruditapes philippinarum (assembly GCF_026571515.1). NCBI lineage: Eukaryota > Metazoa > Mollusca > Bivalvia > Venerida > Veneridae > Ruditapes > Ruditapes philippinarum. Next base: position 85,003 of record NW_026855467.1, on the reverse strand, counting down.
TATATAAGGACTTATTTCCTTATTATTCCATTTATGGTGGCCGATTTAGACACTTTGTGCGCCATGTTGTCGCTAGCGACAGCACGACATAGGGTCAAACGGCGCGTTGTCGAACTTTCGTCTTGTCGTCATGTCGCTAACGGCGCGTTGATGTACGGCATGTTGTCGCGATGTTACATTGTCGCTCGGCTCAAATCGAAGGTTTGGCTATTTGTATATATATAAGAGAAGCGACGGGGCGACATTGCATCAACGCGACTCACGACAACGCGCCGTTTTGTGTGCGTTGCTAGCGACAGGAAAACAATACGATCGTGTGACAACGCACGCTTCTCTAGCGACAATAAAGCAAGACGAAAAGCGATAACGATACAGGTGTTGTTGTCACTATCAACAACGCAACGCTTAAAGTGTCCCAAATCAGCTACCTTATTCCAATAATATAAATATAGAAATGTATTGAAACTCCAGACGTATATGAAAATACAGCTTGATTTTCTAAACACAAATGTCTGTTTATTCATTTGGCAAATTTGTTTCATTAGTTTGTCTTCTTTTTGGCGTACTGAATACAAATTTCTATGTGCTAGGTCTTCGCGTAAAATTGCTATTGTATTGATCGGCCGGATTTTATTTCTCAAATATGACACTACGCTTAGAATTCGGACAGACTATAAAACGGTTTATATTCCTTTACTCGTTCATCAGGAAGGAGACGCGAACGAATGGTGAGGGTTTTTATTCGAGAACTTGAAAATTGAAATATTCAAATGATTTGTTTTTCATTTTAACCGCGGCACATATGTCTTTTTTAAATCTTGCGCTTGGTTTTCAAAACATTTTTTTTTAATTCAAAACATGTTTTTTCAGTTACATAAGTATCGTTAAACTTTTGTACTGTTCGATTTATTTTGCCGCGCTAGTTGGCTTGAATAGACCTTCACATCGTAAAATGCTGACAAAACAATTGATCATTTTTTGAATTGACATAACGGCAATGTGTGATTTATCCTCAGATAGCACATATGTAGAATTAATTACTCTCAACTTGCTGAATGTAAACTCGTTAAAAAGTATTTGTATGACCTTTACTTTATTAATTTTATTGAAATTGAATATGATATAAACAATAAACATTTTCCTCCTGGTCATCTTGTTACCTTTGAGTTAAATAATTTCTAAGTATACCGTAAAGAGGGTACCGTATGCTATTTAGATCAACAAAGACCGTTAATTGAATTGTGTCCTGTCCTTGTGTTCAAGAAATATCCAAAACTGAATTTAATTTAGATTTATGCAGTCATATAAATGCCAGAGAATTTGCCACTTTGACCTTTCGTTTGACGAAGTCTTGCCCGCCATTTTCAGATAATAGTTTATTGAAATATCCACAGTTCTCAGTTTGCAATATTGGTAAACATTACTCGGCTGTTGACTTTAAAGCGCCATTCTCTTACTGACTGTTCAGTAATATTAAGTTGAGTGGCAAACATTGTATTGGATGATTTTATTTGAAGTTCTATTCTTTCTAAAGACATTGAGAAAGGTATGTAAATAGTATTATTGATAACTAATATCGTAATGATGAAAACGATTTAGGAAAAGGTAATGGGGCAATAATGATTTAAATCCATCAATTAGTGCTCGTAGATTAGGCTTAATAAATTGTGTTCGTATGTTATTCCTATAGAGTATAAATGTTATCACTTGAAGAAAACTATATTCCGTTGACAGAATTATATTATATATTTTTATACAAAATATTGTTTTAATTGTTTGTTTTTTATAATGTTGGTCACGTTACATTTTTCAAAGGGTTAGCTACGTGCTCAATTTATATTTTTAATTAGCGAAACTCTTAAAGTGGCATTCAATTGCATTTATATTATAATGCTGCATATAGAAGTTGACTTAGTAATTATGTTTTTTAATCAATATAAATTATTTATTGAGCTTGACAATTATGCGCGTATATATCATTGTGTCAATAGGACATGTTGCAAATCAAATACGTTATAACAGAAAACAATATTCAAATTATAGGTTATATTCGAAAATCTGATAATCATGGATAAACACACATGACGCAATTTATTAAGTAGTTCAACATAAGTTTAAGCAATTCAAGATATTACTTTGCTTATCTTAGCTGATAACAATTCTCAAATCGTTGAGTGTTTCATACAATTGTTGCCAGTTATTTTGCTCCTTTAATTTGACTCAAAATTAAATGTTTTGAATTTACATTATTTGGTTTGCTTGTATTAAAATAGTTTAGAATGTGGAGTTTATTCCACGAGGTTTAATCTCAATTAATGAAGATCATCAAGTTCATCATATTCACTTTCATTCGAGGTATATATGTGGCAGCAAATTGGTATATTAAAGCGAAGTTGCAGTTGTCTGAAGATAATTGAAATACTTACATATATTGTTTATCATTTATTTCATAGTTTGACTAGATGTCAGTTATATGTATAAAAATATACGCATTGGAGAAGCACACCTAAAACGGCAAATTTAAAAATGTCACAGACGCAAAATAAAACATTTGTGTCGATGATATAAGTTTAATATTCTCTGTCTCTAATAAATGTTCTTCGTTTTATGTTGTTTTTTTCTCTCTGTAAATTGCCACTTCCTTATCTGACTTTATTCCTGAGTTTGTGTTAATTCCTTGTTCATAAACGTTTATTGTCAAGTGCTTAATGATAAAATGATTACTAGTATGTCATGTAAGTATTATTTAGGTAATTTCTCTCATATTATCGGAAACAATTATTGTTGTGATATTGCAAAATCAAATGTTTATTATATACTTATAATGAAAAAATAAGAAATTTGGTACGACTTCTTTCCCCAGTATTTTCACCGTAAACAATATTTTTTTTATTGTCGTACTACTTTCTTCTTAATTCCGCCAATACACTTAAATAAGGGGAAGTATTTCAAGGTTTAATGTCAAACAATGTCAAACAAAACAAAAGAAAAGTTAGACAAATTAAGTTGTTTGTTTTTTCCTTAAAAACGGGATTTATATCCTTCTTGTGGATTGAACATTATCATATTTCACTCGTGACTTTCGCCACTAATGATAAATTTATTTTGATACCACATGGTGAAAATAAATCCTGAATTTATAGACAAAAACTAAGATACCCTCTCTATATTTGCTTAAAACATGAAAGTAATATGTAAATAGAAATTATATTTGTAACGTCAGAAACAGAAAATAAAACAATACAGATAAGACAATTAATGTGATTTGAATGTTTGAAAATACAACCAATTAAGGGCGGCTTTCATGTATAATTGAAACATCATGTGGAACATGCCCCTTGGGAATTCTGTTTTGCAGATCAAACAATATCCTCACATCATATAATGGCATTATTGAAACGTTAATGATTTGTTGTCTTTATTTGATTTTAATTGACAGATTATATCAAGTTTGCTTTATAAAATGTAAATTGACAAATTATACGGAACAATCACTTACTAAGTACTATTTATGATGAATTCAACAGCACAAAGTAATTGATAACGATAACTTAAAGTTTGAAATAAATTGAAATATTTTTTTTCAATATATTATTTTTTTGTTGCTTAATTGAATTCAGAGAAGTACGTTGATTTGATTATGTTTCATTTACCAATGAAGACGTCTGCATATTTCACAAACGAAAAAATAATGCTTTAATTAAATATTCAATTCCAGTTAAATATAGTATGATTCCAAGGCAAGACCTTTTAGAGAAGCTGCTTTGGATTATGTGATTTTGTACATCAACACACTTAGTTAAATAAATGCAGTAATACACACATGTTGCAGGTTGATCACAACTAATCTGCTGATGTTAAATTCAAAGGTTTACCACAAACATACGAACATGTTGAGTACTGATGTAGCCAGTGCCAAGGGGGGTAAGACGGCACCTATCACTTTACACTATAAACCATTAACATTCTTAAACAAACAGAGCCTGCATTTATTTCAGTCTTTTTATTATTTGTTTAGATATATATACATGTATTTGCTACATCGAAATGGCTGTTCCCTGCCCCCCCCCCCCCCACTTCCCCCATAATTTAAAAGATCTCACTTTTAACTCAGATTCCTTTTGTTCAGTGTTTTCCATTTTTTTATTTTAAGAACGCACACATTCTTATTAATGATGATTTATGACTTATGACATGGGTAAATAGTACTTTTTCTTACTACCGCCAATAAAAAGGATCAAATAACAAAACATACAATTCTTTTCACATTAAAAGCAGGATCTGCTCTCGTTTGCAATAGCAATTATAATGACAATTGTTTTTATTTGTTTCGAAACATATAACAAATATAATTATGTAAATTTTCGTATCTTAATTTAAAATTTATAGAATTACAAAAAGTCAGTAATGCTTAGAAATAAAACAAGGTTCAAGGCCGAAAAACATTATTTTAAAATAATTAATTAATAATATTATATATTAAGTTAACAATAAATACATGTACTTGATATAATATGAAAATTTTCGTAAATTAAAGTATTGTGTGACAAATATGTAATGGTATTACATGTTTTCTATTGCGTTGAGTACATATATATGTTTCTATTTATATGAAAAACATTACTTTTTAATCTTTTAACATTAATTAATGTACGGGCTCTTCTTAGCGATATGATAATTGTTTTTATAAAACAACAGTAAGTTCGTTCTATCATAAAAAGGGGCATATAAAATATAATATCATGTCTCAAGAAACACAGAAAGAGGCTGTGCATGTAAGTTACTTTAACGATATGTAAACTATTGTTAAAAATGGAGTAAATAAGTAAACAAAAGTATTAATAATTTATTACTGAATAGCATATAACTTGAAATATATCACAACACAAATATGTGACAAACAATTGCTGTTGTACTAAAGTAATTGATTGTTGATGATTTTCCTGTAATTTTTTTTCTTACTTCAAATTGTCTTGAAATAACTGTTTTCTTTTTCATTCACAGCATTATTCTTTCGGTACAGTTGTGTATGATAGCAGTAAGGTGATGGGGTCATTTCGAATAACTCGTTGTTAGTACTTCTTTCCAGAAATATGAAATACAGAATAACAAATCTCCTAAGAACGTCCAAATTTGCAATGTTCACAAACGGTACTGAAAAGTCAATATAAAACATCTTCAAAATTTAGTTGGCAATTCAGTATAATTATAATTTAGGTAAATTTATACTGAGTTACACAGTATGAGGCACTTTTTAAGTGTTCTAAGGCAACGGCAACAGCTTTTCCGCTCACGAATATTCGTAATCTCATTCAGTTGTAGCAGAAACACTAATTGCTGCAATAAAATATTTGAGTATGATTTGATATAATGAATAATAAAACATATGATAAATTAACTTTAAATACATTAAGAAATCTTTAAAAAAATGCATCCGAATATTATGGTCTGTCTACGATTATTAATAAGATATTCTGCGAGTTATTTACAATTAATGCAAACTGCGTTTCCCTTATATTTAGTTAATGCATTATGCTTTAATGCATGACTTTGGTTTGCAAAATCATGAAGAAACGCATTAAAATGTTTAAAATACGAATAAGGATAACGATCACAGTTATTCATCCATTTTATTATTCATGCAAGTCCCTGCTATTTCATCATTAAATTGATTATTGTGGTTATGAGTGCATTTTTATCGTGTGCAGCCCAGACACATTAGAATAAATATTTTCTTTTTTCTCATTATGTATTTGTCATGTATTTTGGGAATCAATAACAATTCGAATGCCCTTTTTTATAAAGAAATGTTAACAATTTAATGATAGATCCAAAGCAATCAAACTCAGATCGTAATAATCCATTTTCGCAGTTCTGAACCTAAAATTGAAATAGTGTGCAACAACATATGCATTGTAAAAATAGGCCGACCTTAGTAAAGTATAATTTTAAGACAGTATTAAAATTATAAGAATTTAGAATGCGATATTCTGGCATCAAATAATAAAGGATTCAACCAATTATAGCCTATGTTTAAGTACAATTCATATAGGAAAAATGAGAACTGAATAAGTTTTATTTAGTACAGTATGCGTAATGTAACATATCAATGACTTACTGAAAATTGTGGTAGATTTGTATAGGTTATTTGTGTACAATGTAAATAAACGCGTTTTAAAGATGAAAAACGTCAATAACTGTTGATGAAATATTGTTGTTTTTATTAATTAGAAATTAAAGAAAAAGTATTAACGTAACTATTTTCCGTATTTATGGCCGTACGATTAAATGTTTTAGTTTTCTTTAAAAACATGCAAATAGTGCGTTACATTTGCTTTTCCTATTTTCCAAATGTAACTTTGTTTCGAACCTTTAGGTCCACCCTCGGATAAAACAAGTTTTCACAATTTTATGTTATACATGAGTAAGTATGCATTTTATCATGGTATAACCAACTCGGTGTTGAAAATGTTAGTAGTGGATAATATCTACTTTACTTTCATTAGACAAATGTTTAATCATTTTAAAGCTTGAAGTTAATCATAAGTAATCTTAATTATAAAGCTGCACTATGTTCATCTACTTGATCTAGAACTGAGTTGAAGTGATAGTTGTTTTCAACAAATTAAATATTATAATGGCCATCGAAGAATAATTGATAAGAACATACTTTTAGGATGAAATATTAAACTGCTTAAAACAATTGCATACATATCTATATTTGTTAGCCGCTACCGTTCAATTACGATGAAATATTATCAAAGTTTCCTAAGGTCACGCGAGTAAGAGAATATAAAATTGTTAAAATTACCGCAAAATGACAAGTTATCATTGCTTTATGAACACGTATATGGGCATTATGCTGCTGTGAAACATTATATTAAATATTTTGCATCATACATGATATTTTGAATTATGATATGTTTACTATGCTTCATACGTTATATTCGAATCAAATATTTTTTAAGTACAAATAAATGATTGTCGGGGACACTTCGTTGACATATATATTTTACACTTTCAATATCCAAAATAGCAAGGGTTGGATGTAGATATCATTACTGAAAGCTTGCTACAGTAGCACAAATAAATTGAAACATCTTGTCGTCTGTGGTCGCGCTATCGGTAAACATTTCTCGGCTGTTAACTTTCTTAGCATCATTCGCTAAAGGAATTGACTTTTGTTATATTTGAAAAAGGAATTGTTCTTTCTCATTGGATGCCGTTACGTTGAATAACACTTACAAGGTATGACGTTTATTAGTGAAACAATGCTTTATTCATTAAAACAATTACTTCAAACACATTTATTATGATTTATGTACCTATATTTTATTTCAAACAAAAATATATTTAGATTAAATAATTTGATGGATTTAAATAATTATTAAGATTATGTATTATCTATTAAAATAAGAGTTATAAATCAATCGGTTAATGTTTAAAATTTCAAAAAATATGAATGTTAGATTTTGAACATTTAATCATATTTTTTCAATATATTAACTGTATTTGTTTGTAATTATTATAAGATAGAGTTTAGTTTTTTAAAGTTCTGAACATAACAATTAGTTTTAACATTTTGATTTTGCTATCGTTTAGAATATAATACATGTGGATTATTATTTTAATATGGAATATTACGTTCCAGACATGTTTTAAATGTTCATGAGTAATGAAATATTTTTTTTTTGTTAGATGAACTCTCTTTAACTGTTGCACAATCTACAGAACATAACAATGATAATTTAAAGTTAAAATGAGAAGACGTGCATGTTTTTCTTACAATAATTGTTACATTTTATGAATATATTATACCAATATTATACCGATTTCTATCTTGACTTGATATACTTAGCACAAGAGCTAGACATAAAACTCCAACAAATCGAATAAAATTAACGAAAGACAAAGCAAAAACTAACATATTATTTGATATATGAGTTAGATGTGTTAGATTTTAATGACCATATCTTTTCTTTTGAATATTTCAATTATGTGCACTAATGTATGACACTATACCAATGTTCAGTAAAAAAAAAGTCAACGCTAAAATTACATATTGACATGTCTATGAAATAGCTGTACATATTTTTATTATTTCAGTGATGTAAATTACCATAAATTTCTAACGATAATAACCAAAATATATATATCTAAAATGCATATAATTATGCTACATAAATTATGATAAAATTGCATTGCCAAAGTGAAAATATCAACACCTTGCGAAAAATGATACAAATACGTCTTACATGCGAAGAAAGGAAAGTGTATTTATAGTTGCGGAATTGTATCGCGGATAGTTGTTTTCTTTTTCTTTTTTTCTCTTTTTACAAGGGGTTCGTTATTCATTTAATAAAAAAAATTCAGTTATGTTTTATAAAGTGATAGCAAGTTTTTCAGTTGTTTATGCTTGTATTAGATTCGCCTCGTCTCTTCAAATTTACTGATTTCAAATGTGATTGAAATATTTTATGCTCGTCAGATGATAGATGAAGCTTTCAACATTTGTTACAGAGACTTTATCTTGAAATAATATCCCCCATTACATTCAGATTAAATCGAAATAGTAAGAATTTGAATCTATTTTGAACAAACACATTTGGGTGCGGGATTTATTTGCACTTCTGTACATGCATGTCTTGAATTCACAAATACAAATAGTATTTTTAGTTAGTAATAACCTTTTTCAATGTATTGTCATGCATTTATCGATTTGATTCTTACATTAAACCGTATTGTATAGAATAAAGTAATATCGATTTTTAAAGTATCTTAGAAACCTATTTAATTACGAATAGACAATCTTCTCTATTTTTACTACTATTTTATGTCCTTAATTGGACGCATAAAGGAATGATCTTTCATTATTCTTTGTATAAATTGCAGTTTTCCGCGAATGTTCTTGTTACAAAATAGTCAACAAAATGTAAATGAACGAATATCTTACATCTTTTCATTAAATTCTTGATTTATACAAACATGTGCAGGGAAAATGATTGATGCATATCCTTAAGCGGGGGCTAAAGCGGATCTTTTTCGTTCTATTTGTCATATTTTTGTGTATTTTTAAACTAGAAATTAAACATAAATTTGCGACAATAGTTGTATTATATTTAACATGAATATTTGCCCAAATGTCACACACATTTATCATTTGACACATTTATGAACATCTACAATACATAACCAGGTCACGCAATTTTGGTAAATGAAAGAATGGTCAACTAAATATGGCATGCATACTTATTTTGATTTCAATATTAAGGAAGTATTTCTTAAACAATGGGGCTAATCAATATTTTCTATGAGACAATAACTTCCGTCACTTTGTTCATATAATGTTGTAACGTCGCTGTAAATTGGCTGAGGGAAGTAATTAAACAATAACATTCATAAAACTTGCACAGACATCGTCATTCTAGAACGTACATAATTAAAAATCGATTCCAAGCTGATGATTAATAGGAAACTCCTAAAACGTTCTACCTCAGATATATTTCTGTAACTACCAGTAATTAATGTTTAGGGAAGGGTTAAATTGAGACAGTTTCATAAATTAAACGACTTATCCTAGAAAATTTCACATCAAGTGTTTCAATTTTGTGTCGGTTTTACATAAAAACTTGCTCAATTGTTTGAAGGAAAATGAAAGGCAAGCAATATTAAAACAGAGCTGCTGAAGACTTCTCGCCTTATATTAATATTTTTTAGCTTTGTTTTGTTCATTATACATTATTTGTATATTATTAGAGTTTTACAAAATGATAAAATTGCTGTTATTTATCCGAAACGTTAACTATAACAACACACAAAAAGCTGATTTAATTCGTGTTTTGTGTTAAGAACAAATACTGATTAGATTAAGGAATCATTTTTCTTGTTCGGAAACGGGTTTTTCAACAGTCAAGAACTACTTTTCTTTGTGTTTTTGTACAAATGTTCAAATATACATTTATTTTATAGTGCAATAGCATAATTTCCAAAACAATCAGGGCGTGTATTTAAATCAAAATTAGATAATTCATTACAGTTAGTTCATAAAAAGTAAGAAAACAAATTGCAAATAAGATTACGGCTATTTAATTAATTGCAGTGTTAAAGAAATTATCACTTATTTTACTTTTAATTATTTATGTCAAATGATGTAGAATAAGTGAAATATAAATTTGATGTTTATATAATCTCTTTTATATGTTTAAAAGAATTGCATATGATCTGAGAATTTCGGATTGACCTGTTCTTATTTCCAAATGATACCGTGTTTTTGTCCTGTAATTTATTGATTATATAGTGTGTATCTAATGTGGCACTCAAAAATCTCCTTAATTTTTCTTTTTGTAGAAAACGAAATTAAAATATCTAACGCTAAAGAAGTAAATAATAAAACTCTTTCATAAGCGAATACTCTGAAGTCATATGGTCATTACGATTTCTATATTGAGTTTATTTTTAGTATTATATAAACAGATGAAACTATGTCATGTTTATTCGTCAAATTCAAATGTTCATATATAATGTTATCCTTTTAGGCTGTTATAGATAAAATAATTCAATGCACAATGCACTTCTAAAAGGATTTAACTTGAACACTTTCGGTAAAATATGTATTTATTTTGATTTATGAGACAGCCTTAAATGTGGTTAAATTGAATTGAGTATATTTACGCAGACATTATCGTCCATTCCAATCATATCGAATTTTCTATTTCGTGATATTGTTTAAGATATTGAGTTCAGTTTAATTTATTAAATGCGACTATAACACTCTGATGCAAAAGTAGAACCGATTTATCCCACATTTTATTTATGAATTCAGTGCGTTCCTGAGACGTGTAGTTTGTTTGAACCAATCATAAAATATGTGTCTGGTCTGACGGAAATAAATCACTTTAAAGCTAAAATTTCAGACATAAACCTAACAGTTTTAAACTTTTTTTTAACAGAACGTTTAGTCAGCATAGTTAACTTTCGAAACCTTCAATATTACATGTTAAGTTTGGCTGAAACAATAGTGCGCACCAATTCGAGCAATATACTATTAATTTAGAATACTACATACCATCATTTTATTTCTTTATGATTATTCAAATAAGCATATTTTAATTCGTTTATGTAACCATTAAGCGATGGCTCCCATTGTGGTCCGATGAAATTTTTTTTTCAAAAAGAGTCTTACAAACATTTACCTTTCCTACTCAATAAAAGAAGCAGCTATAATTATAAATGAGCGTTTTTAAATTTCATATATATCTTTAAGTTACAAATGTAGTTAAAGGGATATTAACGGTTAAAAACTAATATAATCCAGCGACAGATCGTGAATTATATTGAAAACAATTGTCTTTATATAGTCATAGGGCCAGCCAGAAACCAGCTTATAATACAAGACTACTATGTTGTGTTTGTTTTTCGTTTTCAGTAGATATTGAACTTTTAGAAGTTGTGTACACACGAGTGAATAAATACACGCCATGTTTATCCAATGAAATGCGACTTTACAAACATGCAGTATTATAATACTATTGAAACCTTATTCTTCAATCATCTTTCATCATCATTCAGTCTTCCGAAAGTTTCATATAGAGAGTATATTTTTTTATTTTAATCTTTCATATATATTGAACAGTTGTTATTAAATTTTGTAATTGTCTTTAAAAAAAAGTCATACTTTGAAACGTTATACTAATTTCCCAAGGTGGCAATAATACGAATCGATCTAAAAACTATCCGCATTTCCACTGCAACTAATTAGACAATTCAGATAAGTCCCTGTCAATAATTTCAGTTAAAATATACTTAACAAAGTAAATGGTAACATGTTAGAGTTTTTTGGAAGACAAGTAGCGGCCTGTAGTTGCGAGAAAAATTTCATATAATCTTACATATTTGTTCTATTTAATTCATGCGTTTTGCTGTTTATAACTTCTGTCAATTAATGTTTTTGTCGTTCATGATTACATCGATATAAAACCACACAATGTTCATGTTGAAACGAAATTCTAAGATTTGAAATATTTGTTGTGCCATTTCAACATTAATGATGTTTGTAGTGTCTCTACGAAGACTTTTATTTTGAAATTTTAAATTCATATACTATCATATATATTTGAGATCGATTCAGAAAATATTTTTCTTCAAATATTAATAATTGGCATGCGAGCTTTACAGAATGTATGTTGATATATAATATAGGAGTAGGTATGAAGTTAAAAACCCCCCTACGGTATATATAATGTGCAAACTTATATTGAATGCTGATTTTGATCTAATGTAATCAGCCGTCTATTAGCACTGTCACAATCTGCTGAATCTATGTAACAACGCTATAAACACTACCATGGTGACGCAAGTTTTATGGTAAAATCAATTCCAAGCTTAACTATTATAGGAAAATTGCAAAGAAATTCATGGATGCAGAAAAAAAAGTTTTGTTTTATATAAATTATGCCATTAAGTTAAAATATGTTTCTTTTTTTCTCAAGATAATTAACGATATTCAACGTGTATTAATATTTTAATATTTAGTTGTTATAAGGGTTTTAATATTAAACTGGTTATAATATTTTCTGTGCACCTTGCCACTGGGTTTTGTTGCTTGGTCGTGTGGGTCTTAATCTTGTTTGATATTTTAATATTTTACGACTGACATTCCTTTTAAAAATGGTTTGTTATGTTTATCAGGTCGGTCAAATATAATTGTAAAGTCAAAAGTATTCCGAGGACATGTTGTCAATACTCAACAATTTGAGAATATAGCAATACTCAATATTGTTACTTTAAGTCAACATTTATGAAATGCTATGTTTACATAACCCCTACTTTTAATAACCTACACACTGTTTAAAAGTAAAAGAAGTGTTGAAAAAACTGCATTGTTTTTGTGATGTAAAGTACTAAAATACAGATTTGATCAGCTGAAATCAGTCAGCAATTGGATATATGTATACTTGCAATGGTAAATATAGTTTGTATAATTATATTAATTATATAGTTATAAAATATTTCCTCAGCTGCGAAAAACCTTTGTCATTGTATTTGGTGAATTAACTTTGTCCTACTTATGGTTCAAAAGGAAATAACAGTACTGATGGAATCCTATATGGAGATATCTTGCTTTTAAATTTTAAAAGAGTATTTTACTTTAATGAAAGGTTTAATAGATTTTTTTCTGTTCCTTTCTTGGAATAACCGCAAGAAAATCAGTATAAAATAGACAGGCCCCATTATCAAAGATTTGAATCCATTAAAACCCATTGTTTGTTGTTGAAGTACGTCTTTTAAGGCTTCCATATCAATTTGTTTTGAGAGAAAGTCTCATTTATTGCGTTAACGTAACAAATTACAAATACTACTAAAGGAAACATTTCTCTTTTCAGTGTGTCAGAAATGTAAAAGTACGTAAAGGGTAATAATACAGAAGAATAAAACAATGAATGTCTAAAGTAACAAAGTTAATCAAATGTAATGTTAACACTTATTACTTTGTCATCCATTTTCAGTATAGTATTTTGTCTAATGGCTTACATCGCCTTTAATTATTTGCTATACAGATAGAATAATAAGATACGTAATTACATAGACATGTCACCACATTTCTAAATCCCGTAGGGAATGGATGAAAGGAAACAAAACAATCAGAACATCACAGTTCAAAACAACACTGAATTATGTGTCTGCAGTGTGCCCTTGGAGAATTTTACAGTGCAAAAATACATATATTAATAAACATTAAAGAGGTAAATGCATTTTGTTCTACAAAAAAATATAATCCGACACAGCAGTAATGGTTAATTTTGTTTGTTTCTTTTAATCATTTTTATGATAATATTATCATGATCATAATTATTATTGTTATTATTATTATTATTATTATTATTTTATAATTATTAATATTACCATTATTATTATTATTATTATTATTATTAATTTATTATTATTATTACAATTGTCAGCTTAATTGTACGAACACTTATTCGAACTTTATTATGTCAACGAGATAAACTTTGCATATCATTTGCAAAGATTTCCAGTGGAACCAGTATCATATTGCGCAGCAATAATATATGATATATATCATATTATTACAAATTGTGTATGCAAGTGTCACATTCCGCCATCAAATGGAGTTGCATTACTTCTGAAAAGTAAAAGTCATTGGTACCTATTATAAAATCGTATAATTTCAGATAAGATTTGTAATGTTTAAACATATAATGACGTGCAGGAGTAAAATAAAGCAAATGATCATGATGTAAAACAATGCCAAACTGCAACCAGCGTTTTAATATAAAGAATAGTTTATATTGCATAATAGTTGTATGCATTTATTACATAATTTGTTCATAATAATGATAATCTTTAACTGATAATATTTACTTTATATATGCATATTTCTATTATGAATGTAAAATATTAAAAACAAGTGATTAAGCAGAAAATAAATGTCAGCGATTAGAAAGTTATATTATATTTGGGTTACTTTATATTTCACAGTATTTCCATACTTGTTCAAAAAGGTCAAAACAGTAACGACTGAGTAATTGTTTTGAATCAGATCATTACCTACAGACCAATTTAACTATAGCTATGTTTATCTAAGTAGTATGGTCATTAAAATCGAGCATTCGTTTAGCTTTTAAATGTAAGTGAATGGTTTAGCTCGACTTAATAAAAATGATTATCACAAAGTAAATGAACCTGATGCATCATCTTTGAAAAGAGGTTCTTCATTTTACAATTTACTAGCTAAATCATTTATCAAATACTTGATTTCATTGCCATTCTGTATACTTTCTAGTTTAGCTCTTCTTTGCAAAGAACATTTTAAACACGTTAAGTATTCCCTGTGAAAATATACAATAATTATAAATAATAAGGGTATGGTTATATTCTGAGAATGATATATCACCGGCGTCGATATACTGTTATTCTTTCACCCTATTCCCAAACATGATTTATTACTTATATCTGGAATTGGTCAGCGATGGATTCCAGCGTTGTTATCAATCGCAGGCAATAATTGAAAAGCAAGGCGACGCGACGTTTTTTAAGAATAATGAATATGGCCCAGGGTTAGGAAATCCGAAAGTGATTAAAGTTTCTATGGACAGGAAGCAATTTGGCTTTAGCCGCGAGATGATTACGAATGAAGAATGGTCTGTCTTTTAAATAATTGAACACTGATCTTTGCTAAAACTACAGTAGGGTTAAGGGATAGAGGAAACTTATACAATGCATATGATAAAAAGTGATCAATATAAAAGACTGACATTTCGAATTGCAAATGATGATATTAATCATAGCCCCTACGCTTTTATTTCTCGAGGAATATGTTCATTGACAGATAATTTCTTACTGTTGTTTTGCAACAATGAGGGAAGAATTGTTACAGTTGTTAAACTGCGATACGTAAAGTATCCAAAATGCCGAATATATCTCTAATTTGATATAAAAAAAAACATTTATGAAGACAAAGGTGAAAACGAATGGACATATTATATCAAATATGAATACAGTATGATATTTTAATCTCCATAGTACAACAAGTGCTGCATACTAGTTTGTCATAGACTGTTGGCTCTACATTATGTTGAGATTGTGTGGATTCCGTACATTTTTGCTTTGTTATGTAATTATTCTACGACCAATGTAAAACAATTAGCATGTTTTTACCAGAATAAATGCTTTGAAGCAAACTTAAAAAACGAATAAATTAAGATGGAAATAGTTTTCCCCATAAAACATGCAACATACAAAGGTTAATAGTATATTATCTGCAAATCATAATATCAAGGTCTTCCATTTCTATCTTTAACTAGTAAATGTTTTTCCTCAGACTTCTTAACCGAAAACCGAATCTCAAAATGTAGGATTAATCTTTGACCAAATCAACTGCTGCGGTTTTCGTGAAGAATTATATCTCATATAATGTCAAAATTCATTCTTCAAAACGTGTCGATTTTCTGTTAGCTGATGTCTCAGCGAAAGAGTGCAGTTAATAGATATTCTGTTTTCATATACTATTCCGTGACTTTTTAGTAATCTTTCCGCCTAAGGCTTATGCGTATTAGGACATAGACGATGAATGATAAAACCCCTGAATCCATTACGGCCATTATACGAAAAGTAAGAGAATCTTGTTTCCTCGCCGCTTTTAAGCATTTCCTATTGTTGTCAGCAATAAGCCGATTTTATGGATAATCAGCCTTTTACGGAATTACTTAAGCACAGAATACGCCTCTGGAATAATTACACACAGATATCAAAAGCATCTTACTGTCAGAAACTAAAATAGGTGGTTTACTTGTGACACATGAATTGCCTTTCTATTTCCGAATAATAAACAACGTGTTAAGAAATGAGTTTATTTCCATTTCTAAGTTGTATATATGCATTTCTGCAGTTTTGTTGTTCAGTTTTTGGTTTGTACGACAATTCTCAAGCATGAGTTGGAATATATAAAAGTGATGTATAATCTTAAGAGCACTTTTTTCTTAAATCAAAAACATTAAATATTTGCTTAAACATGGATAAATGAAATAAACATGCCTTAAGTTTTACAGTTATACGGAGTTGACATATGTCATAAAGGGTACCACTTTGTCTTCGACAATTCTGTAAAAACACTCATCTTTGCTTGATTTTGTTTTAAAATAACAGAATTATAAATTGATCGTAAAATGATTTTTGTAATGGATTTTCCGAATAGCCTAATATTTGTAAATGATATAATGAATAATTTCAAATATGGAATGGATGGTTTTAGCTTTCTTTACAATCTTTGCATTCTTATACAGTATGTGTTTCTATTTACATTCAAATTAGGGGCATATGGATTTATTACAATATTGTTTAAATTAATTATTTCGTAAGATAGCGTAAGTGATGTTTGTAAAAGATGTAAAAACAACAAATCAGTTTTACGAATTGAAGCATGATATTTATTTTTCGTTGTTTTACGTCACAGCAACATTTACAGACTGATTAAAAGCGTTTGTTCAAAATCTTTAACATTTTACAACATCAGTTTTCTTTTCTATAAATACGGGACTAATTTACATCGAATGATATGTATATGTAGCCACCGATGTTAAATGATATTTTTTATAACACAAGATAAAGACATCTTGTATCTATAGATTTTAATTAAAACTTGAATTTCATCATTTAGACCTTTTGATTCGAATGACTTCCACTTTAGTTTTGTGTCTTGGATGAAATAGTAAGACAATATATGGCGAGACACCAATTAAAATACAGAAATATGTTTTGATGCAGTGAAAAAAACGGAAAGTTAAAACACGCATGTAAACATGAACATAAAATATAAATAAATGATTATTATTGCTTGCTGCTTGAGAGGTTATGCATGCATTATTATTTAGAATTTACTACAAAAGTAATGTTTCTTATTTTGAGTCAAGTTGGCCTGCCAACAAAAAGTTGATAAGTCGTAACCATTTATCATAAATAAATATATTGTAATATAATCGGCGTCACATTAAATCAATAAACATTTATACAAATTGAATACACATATAAAGGTGTATCCGTGGTGGCCAACCAATTAAGTCGACTATAATTTCACGTACTCTTCATGTTTTCTTCATGGACATTTTTATGCTAAAGACATGCGTCTTGCTGATCTAGAATTCAAAGAGAATATTCATGGGCGTTGCATGCTTCTGGGGATAAAATATGAAAGGTTTAACATTTCATTGTGCTAGATTTACAAGGCGTTAATAATTCTGTCTGAGTAGGCTACGAATATGAAACCAATAAAGAGGGCTTGTGCTTTAGTGTGTCAAATATCATACAATTCCGTTCGACGATGATAATATTTCATTTAATTGTGAAAAAAAGCGTAACATCTGATTCTTAGGAAGAAGGAAGTATAGACAAATCTACTCTCAATATGCAATTTCTAATATTGGTGCACAGTTTTGGAGGCTTTGAACTAACAGTATACTTCGATCTACTTTTCAGATTATAAAGCGTACTGTCGCTGTCGAAAAGTTGACAAGACAAATAAGGTGAGCCTTGCCTTTATTTAATTTTATTCTGTTTTTAGTTCGGAAATGCCAATAATCACTAAGATTAAACAGTTGTATGTGAAAAAGAGCCAATACGTAAACTTTATCACATAAAGCATTCAATTATAATATGTGTTTTTATATCTATTTTGTCTATGTTTCCGACCTTAAAAACAATATTTAATTTTATTTAGTACAAAGATGTAAGCTTAGTAACACACATTCTAATCGTTTCATGGAAAACAACAGGCAATAAGCAATGAGTTTATGTATACTTTTTTTAATGAAACAACGGCTAGTCCCTGACGGGGTTTGAACCCACGATGCCAGCAATTCGTATATTAACTTCTCGACCAATCCCGACCATAATTGCTTTCTTGATATGCATTGCACAGTCAGCATAAAGAAAGTTATCCATATTTTATCGTTTTTTTCTTCTTCAAAGTAATTTAACAATGTCTGTTTCAGCAGCATTTATAAGACCGTCACATTTTCCTGTTTTTACAATGGTTGCTGATTAAACTCATAGTATTTTGTCCTGTAAGCACAATGTTGCGAGATAAACTGTTTCATTGAACAGATACGTGTACAGGCTGCTAGATAAGCCGCAAAACTTCACGTTTTCGTTTTGTCTTTTTTACACTTACACAATCAGTGAACAGTGTTTATAAGCAGGAAATATTTACTTACAAAAGGCAGTCTGACTTATTCATCTAACGATGATGCAATTGACTTGTACGAATTATTCATATGGGAAGCTTAAAGCGTAAATGGGTAACAATTATGATATCATTTTATACCTAGATTTTTTTCTGCTTTATCGCCTGGATAATGCTATATTGAGTGCGAAGGTTGAGGAAAAAACAATCAAATAGTCTGCTTAGCACGACGTCTGTGCCCGATCATTAAACCGTATCTGAAATCTATAAAACAAGCAATTAAGTGCCTCAAAATTGTCTTCTTTGGAATAGCAACATGCAATAAAGCATGGAAAACGATATAAAACGATGTTATTATACGGCAGTATGTCATTTGTCTAATTACTTGTGTTTACTTAAGGAGCATCATTTAGATCGTCTGTTTACTTTCTTTATTACTACCTCTGACAGAATTTCTCTTCTTTTATTGACAAATGTTCAGATTTGTTATATATGATGCATTTATACACACACTTTGGGCTTAACTGCTGTACTTTTAGTTCGTACTGCTTTTGATTTTAGGGGAGGTTCATGTTTTCAATTAGAATTTATCGTAAAATTTGAAACCGAAACTATAATTATGACATATGTGTTTGTAAATAATTACACACCTCAAAGTGAAATAAAGTGTAAAGGTATTACATATAAGCTGTATGATTTGATATTGATTTCCCTTCTACACTTTCCTAAAATTGTCTTAATTCACTTAAAAATATATACGCCTTAATATCAAGATACTTGAAATATTGTACTATCAAAACCAAAATGTTGAACAATTAAAAACATGTTTATCGTTATTACAACAACACCAACAAGACTAACAAATACTTTTATTTAGAATCAGGTCACATAAATGCAACAACATGATTAAAAATAAATTATACATATATATTCGTATAAAGGCAATTATTATTATAAATACATTTGTTCAATTGTGCCTTTCTAGACCTATTCACATGCATAGAAAGATGGTAATAATATCAGACAGATTTTTAACATATGCTTAACCTATGTCAAGGAAATAATGCTAAAGATAAGCAATGGCGGCAAACGTCTTTGTTTTAGAGGTACAAGACTTGTGATAGGCAAATGATACAATCATTGTATTTTTATGAATGAATATTCATATCCCTGTTATATACTATGATTTTTTTTTGCATATTCAGTTTATTGATCAAATAATTTTAAATTGTTGCATTGCCAATAGATCAATGTCAATGTGATTTAAAACAATACATTTCCACTATTGAAATTATAGTTTTAATAACTTAAGAAACTATTTTGTATTTTTCAACACATTTCCAAATAATACAGTTGTATAATGAATTTTTTTGTGTGTGTTTAAAACGTCATGTGATTAAATTGTTGATACTTTATTTATTCAGACATTTTTATTTTGATATTTTGTATTCAAGAATCTTAATTTTAATGTAACAAATTCTTCCAAAATGTGCACACTAATGTATGATTTACTTTATAAATTACGTGCTTTATAAACGAAACAGAAAACATGATTAAATACTGTTAAATGCAGTTAAAATTGCATTGAACCCCATGAAAATGTAGTGAGATCGAATTGGATAACCAAATATAGGATTTTAAGTCAATAACAGCCTTTATTCTTGAATGATATTGCAATGATGCGTCTGTTCATATTACACTACAAGTCTTGGAACAGTAATTTGCATAACAAAATGGTACAAATGAAGTTGGAAATTGCATTGAAACATCAATCAACAGAGAAACGTTACATGCGGAATGTCTACAGTACAACAAAAGCATTGCGGACGTATCGAAGAACTTTGACATTGACTAGACAAAAACGAAAAGCAATTAGTACGAGATTGTTCGAACATAAATCAAAAGAAGCAGCTACAGAAATCAGCGTTTAGAAATTGTCTAACAATGTATACATTCAAAGGCTAAGGAATGAATATCAATAAGGATAATTATAACTGATGGGAATGAAAGGGCATTGACACTTAGTGACATTGGCGAGGTAGTCCTGACAGGGACATTGGATTATTTCATGTGAAGAAGTTATCTAGCTAACATACGGAACATCGGCGGTTCTACTCAGGTGTCCGGTCGTGCCTGACATAATACAAGGATGGGCACCTAAGGTATCTCTTCAACAATAAAGCTGAATGTCGCCATATGACAACTATTGTGTCGATGCGACGTTAAACCCGACCAAGGAAAAACATTAGGAGATATGTAACATTTAGGCAGCTTCAAGCACAATTCATCTAGTATCAGAACCCACACCAGCTAATGACATCCGTCAATAAATATAAAAACGGATCAGAAGATGAAACATTAAGAGTCGAGTTAAGGGTCGACGAAACATGAAAATATATCATGTTTTGCAGACTTTGTAAGAACTCGGATTGTTGCAAGCTCTTCCTGATGTGCGGATGACGCGTCCGCTAGCACCGCCTCAGAATGAAGTTTTGACGTTACTGATAAAAACGTTCTGGATGTTAAAATCTGTGACAAACAAGCCAGTATCAAAGCGACAGATATTCGATAACGACGATCCGAGCACGTGTAAGGTATTGTGTTCGGACTGTTGTTACCGAGTCTTTTTCTGCTTACTTCGTCAAAATGTCAAGTTACAGTTACTTCACCCTAGTTACTTGGATACTCAACAGATTGACAAGCAACTTCAAATATTGAATTAAGATACTTAAAGCACAACTTGTTATTATTAGATATGATGCTCCAAATCTAAACACATTCATTTTATTTAAATCATATTCTGTTATTTGAAATGCATTTGACAAGTATCAGATTTGTAAATACATGTAAATAATTTTAATACAAAAATCTAGAACAAATATGTAATATATTAAAATCAAGAAAAGTTATTCATTTATTCGTGACATTTCTAAATTCCGCAAGCAAATGTTGATAAGTATACAAGAAACGGAATAGAAGAACATTAGATTTGCAATCCAGAGGTCGCTGAAAAAGTGACCTTTCCCTATGACAATTAATCTCTTGTCATAGAGACATTTGCTCATTAGCCAATTGCTAATTCCGAAATTATGTGGCATAAGTAGTTTGTTAATTGCTTAGCACTAACAAAATACTGGTTATTTATCTAGGACACCGGTGAGGTGGACCGGCCGCCGACATGATTACATATGTAATGAAATGGCGTATACGAAAACACACGCACACAAAATAATCATATTTCTTATACAACTCACCGTCACACAGACACATGCTTTATTTAGATCATTAATCATATCTGTTGCCTACCAACGAGCATCATTGTCATTTATCTGCAATAGATTTTTAGACAGAAATGATATTTTCTTACGAATTTCCGGCTTTGATTTTCAAAACAAAAAATGAACTCAATGTATTGCAAAAAAATAAATCAATCAAGATGTAACTTTGTCTGCGGTGTTTCCTGTTCCTGTATTTTGAAAAACAAATAAAATAAAAAATACAGGAGTGGCATACAAAATTTACTATTACAATGCTGGTATTCCATGATGCGAAGCTTCATATTATGTGTAGTTGACTTTAGTCTTCTTGTATCATAGTTTGGGGACCTTTCTGTTGAAAATGTCTAAATCGAGTTAAATCGTATACATATACATGCACAGTGCGTTAACTGGGGTGCAAATATTAGTTTCCCGCACCCCAGAGAATGAGTATTGATTGGCTCATTTTTGCTAAGGTTTACTTATTGTGACAGTAGAGTAAGGAAAAACGACAGAAATATCATATTAAAATCCTCGTTCTTTGGTGTTTTTTTTTCAAACAACAGGGAACGTGTTTTTATGTTTGACTATGATACAAAAGAGAAAGAGCATCAAAACACTCGACAATCTGATTAATACTCGGGGGCTAGGCTCCCTCGTACAAATCAGATTAGCCCGTGTTCGAGCTTACTTCTAATCAAGATTTGCTTGTTGTAATATCCTAATCAAGCTATCACTGAAATACATTAGTATGTCTTATTAGTGTTAGTTAATAAAAGACCGTTGCAATTATTTCAGCTACCTGTAGCATTTATGAAATAGCTTTCATGCTTAACTTATATATTGTTCTTATATCTACTTACAGATTGGATAAAAGCTTCTTTGTGTGAAGGATTACACGAAGGAAGGGACAACACGTCCGGCTGACGGCTTACTGTCAGTTTAAGGATTATCCTGCTGTGAAATCCTTTTTGTGATTGCGTTTCACACGAACTTAATTTATTTCGTAATAATTGAATATAGTGTTCAATTTATTTTTCTGTAATTGTGATAAAAAGAAATTACAGATCACGCACGTTCAAATCTCTTTTGTTTCCTTTTGTGTAAGGCCTCCGAGATTTAACAAAACTCTACCAGGCTATTAAATTCACTGTTTGAAGTGTGGTCTTTAAGTGAAAAAGACCAATAGTTTCATATAATTGTTTGAATATATTATGGACAAACTTGGTTATTACGTCAATGTCACTTATGAAGCGTTCACTACTTTTTACTATGAGAATTCAACAGCAACTATGGGAAACTATATTTCAGATACCCCGCCATCACCGGCTTTACGTACGTTTGAAGCAAAATATAAACCTATTCACGGGTACTTAGCAGCAAGTGTATGTGTATTTGGAGTAATTGCTAACGTTCTAAATATCATAGTGCTTACAAGGAAAAATATGGTTTCATCTACAAATATAATACTTACCGGCTTAGCCATATCGGATGGGCTAACTATGGCTTTTTATTTCCCATGGGCGCTGCAGATGTATGTTATACATGGGATTGATGTTAGTCCAGAGAGGGACACTGAAGGATGCGCAAAGTTTCAACTCAGTTATGCCATTGTAAGTGTAATTGTTCATTCTATAGCTATTTGGTTAACAGTTACACTCGCTGTTTTCCGTTACGTCTTCATACGCTTTCCGAGGATAGGAGCCCAGTATTGTAACGTACAAAAAGCGAAAACTGCAGTAATAGCCGTGGCTGTGGTTGTTACTATAGTCTGCATACCAAATTCAATATCTTATGAGTTGAAAAATGAGCCAGCAGTTCTTCATGGCTTCAACAATAGTAATGATTCACTCTGGTGGATTGACGTCAAAAATAACACTAATACGGATGTCGTTTTACAAAAATTTAATTTTTGGGTACAGGCTATATTTGTAAAATTACTGCCGTGCTTCATGCTTACTATCTTCAGCGTCCTTCTCGTCAGAACAATGCAGGATGCTGAAAATAGACGCAAAAAGATGATGACCAAAAATTCTGTCGCAGACGGAGAAACGCAGCCCATAGGAACAAGCTCGAAAAGATCTCGCCGTTCTCAGCGAACTACCAGAATGCTTCTTACGGTTGTTATTCTATTTTTAGTAACGGAAACTCCGCAAGGAATTATGAATTTACTCAGTGGCCTAATACAAGACTTTTTTCATCATATCTACACACCACTAGGTGACTTGTTAGACATTCTTGCCTTGATCAATAATGGTATAAATTTTGTTTTGTACTGTACAATGAGCAAGCAATTCCGGGACACGTTCATATCCGTGTTTTTCCGATGTTTTTCAATTGCAAATGGGCGCAAAATGCAAACTGTTACTACAATGGTCACGACGAGAGATTCTGAAGTATAAGGTTGGACTTATTTGTTGTTATTAGAGATAAAAAATATATGTACTATTATGTGTTATTGTAAATATATATTACAAAATGTTTGTATATATTATACATGTATAACTATGATATAGTGGTGTAGTTTACTTAATGTATTGTGTTACATGCGAATGTGATGTTTATTTGCTTTTCATAAAACATGTTAATTGCCGAAAATTTGTTAATCTTATTATAAATATATACATATTTAGCTGCACAAATTAATGCGTACTAAGACATGATCTTGTTAAAAAAAAACTAAAAACAAAGTGATCCTTCGTATTTAAAGTTTGACATGAATAACAAACTGTGACTTTTTTGCCTTGAATATAAATGATATACTCGCAATTTTAAAGCCACTTCTTTTTTCGCCTGTTCATTGATAGTTTTATAACTGTTCAAATCAGTAAAACGAACAAATTCAACACAATTAAAAACAAAATAAAACATGGTACTTTAGCACACAATTTATATTAAACTGTGTGTATCAGTTCAGTACATTTTGAATCATGATAGGGATAGTATCGCCGTCTTATTGTAGGGTTTGCATTTATCAATTTATTTATTTATCTTTAATTCATGTTTACAAGAGAAGACTTTTTTATGAATATTTAAACAACAAACGTTTTCAATATGTAATAAACAATCGGAAAGGTTTAACAATGTTTGATATGTCACGCATGGAATATTAGTGAAGGAATCAAGAAAATATTTCCTTGTTATTTCAAAAATAACCCAACAAATTACTATTGAAATAAGAAAATCAGATTTTTAAAAAAAAAACTTTTAAGGTATTTATCGACATGTTTCTTATTCATAATTGCAAGCACTCTTTGGAGTTTGTTCTTGAAGTCGACAGACAAAATATCATGTATTTTATTGACGCCGTTTTAAAAAAAAATCGAGTTGTACTGTAGCTAATTTTGCTTGCTGTGAATAAATGTCAAAAATACCACCGCGGTTGTAAACTAATGAATTGTAACATATCTGCCGGTTCGTTATGTGTATGCTCGTTGCTTTAGTTGCTTAAATTTTTTCCCTTTTATGACATATCATAATTGAATTATATCAAATCAAGTCATTTAGAAAATAATTTCATCATCGTAAGTATATTATTGTTGAAATTTCCTATTTGTATTTACTATCTAAACGACATCTTCAGCACATGAATTTATTGTGTATGAAATTAAAAATATTGTTCTTTTTCTTCCATGATAAATTGACTCTAAGGTAAAACACAGGTACATTATGGAAATGATTTCTATTTTCAGTTTATTTGATCGATGCTTTCATCGTCATATTTTAATCTGTATTGGTGTATGGTGATGTTCATACTCTCTTGCATGTGTTGAGTGTTAAAAAAGTTATAAAATGTTTTAATAGTCTAATATCTTTCATGCTTATTGAATAAAGACGTACATCCTACCGTTATCTTGTTTATTGATGTGTTTTCTTTTCCACAATTGCAGTGTCCAGTGAGGAATGTTGACACCGAATCAAAGAACTTTGCAGACTTCATAACTTCAAATCCCCTTTCGGAGCTCCATTTTATTTAGTTCCGCCCATTGTTTTCTCGTTTAGGGCACACACATTCTTTTACTTGGGGACCGTATGCCGCTTTTCGTGTAATGGAACTACCGTTTAACATTGAAGGTTCCATGATAACCGCCGTATCTGCGGATGCTTATCAATTCAAGATTTCACCATTGACGTGTTTAAATGTTTAATTCTGCTTAAGCCGGGGTCGTGGACGGTAACTTGCATTTTCCAGTACCCCCGATAAACAAGCTAAATCAAACCGAGCCTGCAACATCATTTTTTTTGCCGTGTAGGGCTTCCTTTAGATATTCCATTTTTCTCTATTTTACTATAAATTAATGTTAATGATTTTTTTTATTATTTCTATTGTTATACTTATCAATGAAAATACCGATAAATATTATTAAGATTTTGAGAATAGATTTTAATTGATAAATAAATATTATGTCAGATATGGAATTGTTACTTGTGTCTTTAAGTATAGGTACAGAACATTATTTAGTTTTACCAATAAAATATATAGAGGATATTGAATGAGTGTATGTTTAATACTTTTATTCAACGAGTTCAATAAATTTAGTATTGAATCTACAAAAATATATTATTCTATTAATCACATATTTAAAATAAGAACGGTTAACTGTTAACAAGAGTCATTTTTCTTTGAGCGCCTGTAGTGTAACACTAACATAAGCGCACTTTAACGCTATGTTAATAGCGCAAATGACGTGACGTCAAAGTGTAATTACACTAAGTCTGTCCCATTAAAAATGGAAATGAACTTTTGCCTGATGTGAATTAACAAAAAGAGGTTGAATACAAATTAAACTATTTTTGTAAACTAAAAAAAGTCACCCTCGAGATTTTTCAGGTTTTTACTCTAAAGTGTCTACTTTTCTTGTGAAAGCAAATTTTGATTTCTCATTGGTAAATCTCTGTTGTTTATTTTCCGTAGCCATTGCCGAAGTACTCTTTATTTGAAGATGAACGGGAGAAAGCACATGTCATGTTTCTTCTTAAATATACATAAGGTTTTCGGGGTAGTTTCATGATTATTTTACTAAGCTGTATCTACAAGATGTAACATGTTAGTTGCAATGCATGACTGAAAACTTAAAAAAAATGAAAAATAGGCAACAAAAACACGAGTCTCATGGAGTAGATCTAGAAATTGTATTTACTTTAAAAGCTGAATAGAATCCCTATGAATTTCGAAATAGATCTTAAAGTATAAACGTCAGGACAAATTCGCTTTCTGGAGATTCCTTCATTGCAAGTTTCTATCCAGTTCCTATAGATTCCATATTTTTACTTCAACTCCTGAATGACATGACTCCTAACCTTATGATGATCCAGATTTTTAAACTGTTAATCCGTCTCATTATGAAAACATTGTTCAATTTGTGGATTTATCTGGGTTAGAAAATGAAATATGTAAATCAAACACATCATAATTCAGTATGTACCAAATCCATAATTCAAGAACGGCCCATTAATTTTATTTGTCAACACCACAATGTTTATAACTCTTGAAAATGGATTTCTGACGAAAAAAAAAATTATTACGTCAACAACAATTTACGAAATATATGACATAACAAAAATGCCTCGCTTTTTTATAGATGATTCCAGTTGCGGCATTGACAGAGGGCGGTTAGGCATATGTAACCTCAAATAGATAATTTTAAGCGTTGAGATAAATTTGTCTTGGTGGTAATTAAAATCATTTTTGTGTATCCAGATTTTGCAACTAAACTGTAAAAATTGCACCTTCAATTCATGTATTAATAAAACTTTTGATAACATATAAATAATTTTAATAACACTAAATGACATGAATCTACAACAGTACAATACTTCTTCCATTAATTACATATAACATTCGTTTTGATTTTATGTTTTTGAACTATTTTATATATTTCTCAGAAATGATTTCCCTATATAATATCTCGTTATTCAAGACATCTGTAAATGTTACTCTTTGAGCTACAAAATATACAATACGCGGTATTTTTTCTCCCGCGAAAAATATGCTAGATCTATTGTTTTTTCACTGAATATTTTCAAATTTTAGGAAGGCTAAAATTATTGAGAACGTCAATCGGTGTCTCTTTTTTGACTCGACCAATCATTCTTATTAACATTATAATTAAATGTTACACTTTGAGCCTACAAAAAAGAAACACACTTATTGTCGCTTATTTCAAACGCTCCAATTCAAACTTATTCTTATTAATATCAAATTACTGCCGGTATTTCTGGACATTTTGTTGAATTGTGAGATGGAAATTTAAATCTGTATTTACGAGCATAGTGTATAGGCCTACGTTTGATTGCTCAAACTAGAAAGCATGATGTTATACTTATGATTTACATTTCTTCGAACGCGATAATGTAGTATCTGTTGGCGATTTCCTGTGAAACCTACGGAAAGTTTTAGCGCACGAACATCGCACCCGATATAAGAAGGGTAACGTATGTTTGTACCCCATCGAACCTGGTAATTTTTTTTTAATAAACGTGAAACATACTAATGGTCAGAATCCAAACAACTACAGAACTACAGAATGATGTAAATTAAACATTAATTAGCGAAGAAGCATTTTTATAGTCTTTTAGCTATTTTTCCCGCTCTCCTACGACGCATTGCGGTATTCAAGATACGCGCTTGATTGAAAAGCTATCTAATCAAATCACTTTATTGTTCTTTTTCTCTTAAATAATATATAATACGACAGAATATCATGGTAATTAATTAAATCTTTGTGTGTTCGAATTTATAAAGCGTTTTCTGATATTTTCACTTCAAATAATTTTGATTATTTAAAATAATGGTTTGCTAGTAAAATTGCCTTTTTGACACAAACGTTGTTCTCATTTTTGTGTCGCCTTGAAAAGGCGACATATAGGGGTATCTTTTGTCGGCGGCGTCGGCGTCGTTGTCGGCGTCTCCTAAAGCTTGTCCGGAGCATAACTCAGTCACTATAAGTCTGATTGACTTCAAACTTGGTATGTATGCTTCTTTCAATTACCCGAAGTACAGTGCACAAGGACCGGTACTCTGCAGTTCTTAATTTTTGAGTTATTGCCCTTTGTTAATTTTCATACTTTAATTTTGTCCGGGCCATTTCTCTTCAACTAAAAAAGCTATGGACTTGAAACTTCATAGGATGATAGATCTCATTAAGAAAAAGTGCAGTGCACAAGAACCGGTACTCTGTACTTCCTAATTTTTGAGTTATTGCCCTTTGTTAATTTTCATACTTTATTTTTGTCCGGGCCATTTCTCCTAATGTTTAAAAGCCATGGACTTGAAACTTCTTAGGATGATAGATCATATTAAGAAGAAGTGCAGTGCGCAAGAACAGGTACTCTGCATTTCTTATTTTTTGAGTTATTGCCCTTTGTTAATTTTCATACTTAATTTTTTTGTCCGGGCCATTTCTCCGAACGTATAAAAGCTATGGACTTGAAACTTCATAGGATGATAGATCTCATTAAGAAGAAGTGCAGTGCATAAGAACTGATACTTTGCATTTTTTTTTTTGAGTTATTGCCCTTTGTTGATTTTCTTACTTTATTTTTGTCCTGGTCATTTCTCCTCAAGTATGAAAGCTATGGACATGAAACTTCATAGGATGATAGATCTCATTAAGATAAAGTGCAGTGTACAAGAACCGGTACTCTGCACTTCTTATTTGTGAGTTATTACCCTTTATTAATTTTCATACTTTATTTTTATCCAGGCTATTCCTCATAAATTATAAAAGATATGGACTTGAAACTTCATAGAATGATAGATCTTATTGATAAGAAGTGCAGTGCACAGAAACTGCTGCTCTGCACTTATTATTTTTTGAGTTATTCCCCTTGTTTATTTTTTCATGTTTCTTTTGGGGGTCCGGGCCCTTTTTTTCCAAAACTAAAATTGTTTACAAGGGGGAACCCCCGCCCTCGCGGGGGTTTAGTTTCATTAAATGATAAACTTTTTGGGGTTTTGATCGGGAAAGGGGTTTAAAAAAGAAAAATTTAAAAATTTTTATAATTACCTTTTTTTCCATTTAATTGAATGAGACAAACCCCTTTTAAAAATTGACTTTATATTTGGGCCCGCCTTTTTAAAATGGACGTAAACCCCCAGGGTTAACAAACGTTAATTTAAGGGGAAAAAAAATATTTTTTAACATTTTGGGACCATATTTCGATAAATAAAAAAAAGAGAAAAAACATTCCCTTGGGAAGATTTTGGGAGAAAAGGGAAAACCAATGACACAAATTTTTAAATGATTTTACTTTTATATTAAAAAAAATGGAATGTTCAAATTTGATGGGACAGACTATAGTGTAATATCGGCTAGTGGAATATCGTTTTTTATTAAATGGCTTTATTACACTCCTGCGATATGTGATAAGATGCTATATCAGTCAAATAATTTCATATTTGCTAAAAAATAAATATGAAATATAAATATAAAAGTGGGCAGAGTCAAAACACATATTTATTTATAAGGGACTTATTTCGACATTTTGTTTACAAAATTGGAAACAAAACAATTTTTGTTGAATTTTATTTTGAAAAGTATCTAAAATGATAGAAAATGGTCTGACTAAGAAAATAAATCCGAACACCAGTATCTTTAATTCAGTCATTAACGCTGTACAGATGTTTAAATAGTTGTTTACGTGACGCCAAACATTGTGTGCAAAACAAGACACATCTTTAAATAAAAATATATTATTGTGCGCAAGGGTTTTCGTAACCGTTTCTTTAATAATGAAATTAAATAAAAATGTTATGTTTTCGTTTTTTGTGAATAATGGTATATATGTTCACTGAACACGTCTCGTGAACATATGTGGCATTTTATCATGTTTCTTGAAAATATATTCCATATTTCACTCAAACAAAAAGAAATATCCTATTAATATCCGACAATTCACATTCGAAATGCCATAGCGTTTATCATTTATTCCACTTCGTAAAAAAAAACAAAAAAATATGATAAACAATATCAATAAGGAAAAGCGCAGTTCAGTGAACGCAACCCCGTCACGACCCAGAAATTCAAACATACGGTCACGTTTTCTTTCCAAGACTTCTGTAATTTAATGCTGATGTTTTACATTTGTTATGTGATTTACTAATATAATTACATGTGATCATACATAAACATATAGAGACATTGAATAAGGGATAAAATATATGAATATACGCGAATGAGGACATTTCTTATGGTCGAGTACAAATTGTAATCATGATGATCACGAATGATTTTTATTTCAGTGTTGTGAGTAAGGCGATGAAGATATAATCAATGATTAAAACATGAACTGGATATATAAATAGATTATTTTCCTGATACCATCAATGATAATTAACTATAATACCTTTTTTTCATTCACAGGAATAATTAATTCCGGTTTTAATCAAAGTAAATGGAACAAAAAGGATTTAACTACCTTACAAAAGTTAAGACTATATCGCTTTAAAAGCATTTGTAGCTTATTTAGAAAAGTATTCTGTTTCAAATAACATTAATTTAAATAAAAAGTAGCTGATCAATTTGTAAACATACCAACCTTTCATGTTCATTTCCGTATATTTGATAAGCTCCATCTAGTTGTTTACAAACATAATTATGCCTGATTAAGCAACAAATGTAGTCAATAAAAACGTTCTAGAATATATAATTTTAATAGTCCAGGTCAGCAGAAAAGTTCAGCAAGGGCAGAAAGTAATGTTAATTAAAGATATAAATCACCTGTTACAGTTTAATATTTCACTTTTCGTACTTTTATGAACAGCTTAGTCTTTACAATGTATTTTCATGGACATTGTGTTGTAAATTCCTAGCAAGAACTGCATGCAATAAATAAATTATCCTTCTGCTAGAACTAGTTTAAAAAAGAGGAACAAGAACCATCTACCACATCAAAGGCGTTTACGATGTTCTTGTTCTAAACGGATGACCAATATATACGATTTGAAGACAAAATGAGCAATTCAACGTCCTCCATGAACATATTCTTTAAATTCTCTTAAAAATGTGAACTGAATGCCGTTGCATTTGAATAAATAAATCTGTATTCTAGCAAGCTTCATGTCACTACAAATTAATGTTAAAGTTGCCAATTAATTGTTATTAACTAACAGACAAACAAGTCAAATTTTATGATTTTCAGTTTAAAAGATTAAATAAATTACATATTGACATCTTTCATAAAGACGAGAATCGTTCAAATTGTACAACTTCATAGACTAATACATTTACATTTTTTCTTAAATCATATTTTAGATACACCCATAACGTACGGAACCTCGTAATGCTTAAATAACAATTGCAATGTAATATTCGAAGCATATAATCTTTATATTGTACGTTTATTATGTCTTATTGTTCATTAACAAGCATTTTTGCCCAACATATTAAGTGTTTTTTTTTCATTAAATGTCTCAAAGTAAGACTAAATCATAGTCACATGACGACAATTAAGAGATGAATGAGTCGTTTCAAAAATACTTGATATAATGTATAATCATAAAAATTAAAAAGCAATCCGTCGCAGAAAAAAATATATATAGTATTTTGTATGAGAACCTTTTTGTTAGTTAGATATTACTGAAAGACGTACGTGAATAATATACAAACGCATTTTTGGAGTAAATTGACATTAGTTTTTGTATGCAATATATAACTCGACATTGCTTTAATTATTTTCTATGGACAGGAAGTCTTACGGTCATCTGAAGGAAGGGATTAACACCGAACGTCGTCTGATTCATTGTTGTTTGACGGAGTAGATATATTCAAAGTAAAGCCCTAGCTTGTGGTAGACAAGCACGGAACAGATAAGTGGAATGTTAATGTGCTGGCTATTGTTGCCACAGTTCCTGTTCTTTGAAATAAGCAGCTAATTATCAAGACGCAGAATTTAACAAGAACCGTCCGAGGAACAGCATGCTCCGCGTTGTTCTGTACTGATATACTATGACGAAAGCAAAATCGAAAAAGAGCATAAGTCTGCCAAAGTGTTTGCATACGCTATTTAACGAGCATGTAAAATTGAACTGCATATCAGTGGTGATTTTGAGAAACTGATGAACATAAAAATATAAGTGTTATCTGCTCTTTAGAAATACATACACACTTTTGAAATTAACAAGTATTTCAATTTTAAAGTGAATTTATTTGATATATTATGAGAAATTGTTCTGAAAAATAAGGTTATTATGGGTACAAAGCTTATCCGAAAGAGGTAAATGAATTTTACGTTAAGATATTTCGAGAGCAGGTGAGGCATATGATTTTAAATATTACGCAGGATATATTGCGGGATGACACGATTTATTTTGCGAGTCCTCGATAAAAATACGAGTTCATAATGACATTTACATTATAAGCCTATTTTGTTGCAAAAAAAACAAAACATTTCAAATATAAAGACTATGCTTTCTTATCTCGGTTTGCATGTGACTGTAGAACTGTCAAAATTTTCCCAAAAAATGTAATACTATGGCAGCTCTGTAAATGATGTAATTATTGAAGAGTAATGACATTGGCATTTAGCATCTTTCTATTTAATTAATTTTTTCTACATACAATAATAATTACATTCCCACAATTTCTGTTTTAGCCAAAGAATTGAACAGAAAAAAGAATAAAATATTTTTTAGAACATACACATAAGTGTAACTTTTATGTGCTGCAAAACTCCTGTTATATATCATGCTTGTATTTTTATCATGTAACTTGAAAAAGCACACTTTAAAAAAACTAACGCAAAAATGTATTTGTAAAAAATATGCTGGTTCTCAGTTACCATTTCATGCTCTTTGATTATTTCATTCGGCTATAGTGCACTAACAAATGTATCTTTGGCTGAACGAACATCAGACTAATTACGGTGTATCTGCCATATCACTGCGTTAAAAGTTTTTGTTTTTGTTTGATTTTGCATTTCAAAACGTTCCTGGTTGCTCTTTGCCGGTCTGTAGGCTAAAAGCAAATAAAACAACATATATCTTTATCACATACATGTATTGTCACATCTGATTATAATTTATACATAAATGCCTGTTTTATATTACTATCACATTGTGTTTCATCATCTTATACATATATGATAACTTTAGACTTTAGAACCGTGATAAATAATATAAAAAAGAGCAATGTCATGTAAATATTGAAATACTTAAATAATGTAAGCATGATCTTAACAATCTATTAAGTAAGTAAAACTACATACATCCATCTTGTTGTGATCCATTAATCTCCTGAACTGCTCTAAATGTGTAAAAAAAATGTTAGTGTAAATATGTCTACAGTTAAAACATTTTCTTTCACTGTGTAAAGAAGTGTACACGCATCTGAATCCTTGCACTTGAAAGGAGAAGCTTCTGGTTCTAGAAAATTGGTAGTTGATCTCATTACCTCCTTTAAAAATCATTGCTCCCTTAGCAGTTTCTTTGCGAATACATTACTATTATTTTATTGTAATTTAAGAATGTGAGTGAGAAAATCAACAAAAGATATGAACATATCACAAAACAACTTGAAAGATATCCTGTTATTTCTATTTTAGCGAAGGGTCTATTTGTGATCAGCTCAATTGGGTCCTCAAAAACTTCGACTACTTACCCACACTTACAGGAATAAAAGTTCTTTTCAAAACCTTAATAAAGAAGTTGCAGTTATGTGAGCAATTAATGAGCAATGCCGACTAGCAATAGACCACATGTATTGGTCAACCTTATCTTTCAGATAAAAAAGGAAAAGATATATGATTCCCAAGGATCAAGATTGTTATTAGATTTAAATTTAATATGCTAATATGGTAAGTGCGTCAATGAATTTCATTTTCAGTACTTGGTACAAAAACGGATGAAATTGATCTTAATTCGGTTTTATACTAAACCAACAATATTTTAACAGAATTTATACCGTACGTTTAGAAATACAATATCTCAGACAGGCCTGAAACGTAACACATTTTATAAAAGGTTACATGAATTTGTCCATCTCCGATTATTTAAACTTTGAAAATAGTGACATTTATGATTTAAATGCGATGTGTAATTAATAGATGTAAAATGATAGAATAAATTCAGCTGTTTTCAAATTAATAAATCATAATTAAGATTGACAAAACCTTTAATATTTTGCGTCTTCTAATTACTAGACCTGTGCTAGTATAACCAAATTATTAAAGGTTAAAACCTTAGCTTGTAAAATGATATCACATAATAACTTAAATCATTCTTTACATGTAGATGATGTCAACTATTAAGCTCTCGAAATTTTCCATGAATTCTCTGTGAAAAATGTATTGTTTTATTTGTCAGGAGAACATGGCATAATTTTAGACAGAAATATATTCGTCATATAAAAAGTTCACAAAATTTTCAATTACGAGCAGGATTTAACGTTCTGTATACGATTTAGTGCAAAAATATTATCAAACTCAATGTGCACCGATTATGTCATTTTTTATGAATTTAAGAAACATTACAGGGCGTCTGTGGCTAAGTGGTTAAAGTGTATGTTTTCAACCCACTCGCCCCTTAGTCCGTTACATTCAAATAACACAAGAAACTGTTTTATAGTTAACTAGCTTATGATATGTCTGAGGTTCTACAAATTTGTGCATCCGTCTGAAATATTAAGGTCAATTAAATTTTTGATAACCAGACATCATCTGCCTACAAAATTCCCGAATGATAAGCATTTTAAAAACTGTTAAAATGTATCAGACTTTTCGACTGCTTTGAATTGTTCTATACTAAATACAATTATTGTCACAAGAAATCAATCCGATATATTTATTAACACGTATGAGAACAAAACTTCTATGTTTTCATTCTCCAGTCTCTAGCTATATATAATTATTGTATGATATCAAACAGTGGTTATAAAAGGCCAATACGACACAGTGTTTATTTCAACATTTTTCTATAGGCAGAAAGCTACTTGGTCATCTAGAGATTATGGGTTGGGTTAGTGACCGTTGTGATCGTCTATTCCATTGTTGGAAATAGATAACTTTAAATTGGTGACCAATCTGAAACAAAGAAGTGTGGTATAAGTACAAAGACGGCAGCTAATAAGAACGATTCCGTAAACAAGTAACTGTCAGATTATGAGTTTAATATATAATTTATGTCAACAAATATGCAGACATAAAGTTAAAAAAGTTTTAACATTAACGATGCGTGTAAAATGAAAATTCCCTTTTCCACTTATACATTCTTCGTGTTGATTTTACGTCCCACCGACAAAATTAAGATATAAATACGGCGAATTCTAATCTTAGGTTAAATGGTGGCAGAAGAAATCTATGCATTATTTTCAGAAACACCAAAAGGTTACCTTGGTAGAACCACTGACGTTTCATAGTCTAGCTTGTTGTACCAATACATACAAGAAATTTAAAAAGTCCTTTGGTAGTGAGTGCCTTGTTTGATTAAAACATATGCTATTATTTCAGATGTATATAAGCAAACATGCTGAATGAATGCATCCAGTCAGAACGATAGCTTGAAAGGCAGGCCCCTTGCTTGGAACCAACAACCCGTTTTAGGGATACCTTACTTTCATATTGTCTCATGTTACTGTTCAGTTAAGTTATCTTTGGCCGCTCGCCGTACAGTGAACTACTTCTCAACATCCCTTTCCTTGGTTTACTTTTTGTAGAAATGTATAGAAGTAAATTTTCATAACTTTTCAAAATTACATGTACATAAAAGAACATGACAGGTAACGGGGTCATTATTTCGACAGAAAAATCTGCGTTTTGGCATAGATATTAAAATATCTAAATAAAAGTTAAATTGTCATTCTCAAAATTCATAAAAGAACTCTTATCAATACATGCAGTGTACTTGATACAGAACCAGTATATTACATTATATATTTGTACGTATTAAATCAAGATTATTGTATCAATTAACAAATGCCGTCTGTAATATAAACGTTAAATATCAATCATTTTGTGAAAAAATGAGTACAATTGATTTATATCTATAGGACTATAAACTTAAAGACGAAAATAGAAACAAATTAATGAATACAATTTTATCAAACACAGTAGCTGCGATACTCCTTCGTTAATTGTAAAATAATCAATTTGAAGTTCATTAAAGTTAATTATCCTTTGTGAAATCTTATGTGGGATATTATAATTGTCTGAATTCTTTTCTGGTGTGCTTTGTTTGATATATTTTACCACGTACATGCTTTCTATTCTCAATATAAAAACCCATTAAATGTTGCGAAAGTTTGCAGTGTAACAATTTCAAATGGTACTCATATCCTATATACAATATAATAATGTACCTGCATTGCTGATACGCCTTAAAAATGATGCACATTCCGCTATCGGTAATACGCTTTTAAAATACATTATTTCTTGTAGTTTGTTTTAAATTATTCGTAAAAATCAGGTCAGCAGAATTCATTCCAATAATGAAAATGTCGCATTTTGATAAATAAGGCATTATATTAAAGTTTGATGATATATTACTTTCAACATACGGCAAAATTGGCGACTGAACTAGTAAAAAAGCGTATTTATCTGGATGTCGAAAAGAATTGTTTGTGTGTAATGTGACAAGTTTTATTTCTTGAATGTTACGTTTCTCTATTTAATTATTTGAGCACCCCAAACATTTGTAGGCGTAGATTAATGTGTGCGTATTCATAAGTTCCTGAGAATTTTACTTATTATTGTGAGAATTTCCTTCGGAATATTTGTAATGCAATTCATTTAATGAAATATATGTGATTTATCTAAAAGAGCAACCATTGTCAAACAGTGTAGATCGGACACTATTTTTGTTATTAAATTGTCAAATTGTTCCTAATGACCTCAATATGTGTATGGTCATCTGCTTACCATTAACTCTACGTTATCATCTTAAAAATCAGATGTTACACTAAGTGTCACTATGACCAAATTTATAATAAAGTCTGTTGACTTGGCAATATACATTTGTTGCCATAATAACCATCTAGTCTTTTTAAATCTTCGTAATTCTTAAGAAAGGAAAATATAACGTTTATAATATTTAGGAACTAGTTTTTTTCCTCTCGAAGAAATAGACTGTAAATAATAATATAGTTTTTTCCAATGAATTGTCATTTATGGAAAGAATCTAAACTTATTTGTAATTCATTTTATTTATGATTTTTAAAAATAAGACATTTTTGATATGTTATTAATAATTCCTTTTTTTTATTATACAGTACTATAATGACAGTTTTGTTAAATTCTCTATTCCCACAACATTTATAATTTCAATGAAAAAATATCAATATATAAATGTAATAATCATAAAATGAATATATATTCATTTTATTTTTATAACGAACAAAATATGTTTGAAGATATATGATGTTGTTCTTATGTGGGCATTGTTTTGTATTTCGGCTTATAAATACAATTTGATCTTAATTAGCATACTTTATATAAAACTTCGTTGATTAAAATCAAAATTTTTCTCAAAAGTAAACGTTAAGTTAGTTCACCGTAAAAATGCTTTTATCTATCTAATTTAGTGGTCAATTACAATTAGGTCGTTTTATCCGTTTGTTAATGTTTCCATGTCGAAAACTGTTACATTGATATAATTTTTAACAGATAGTGCTTTACCTTACCTGCTTTCTCTGGAAAAAAACAATATTATAATCGACAACTGTTCAATCATACTTCAATATACTACCAAATGAAAGCGTCGGGTGAAGACAAACCGGGAAAACTATATTTTAGGTATTCTACTTACCCACGAAATGCACGTGCACAGTGAAAAGTAAATTTCTTAAGGTATGTGTCTATACGTAACTTAAAGTACAGAAAACATTAACACGTATTCAAACTGCATTTAATAGGAGTAAAATTTCATCATTGTATTGAGAAAGAAATTTTTCAGATTGTTGTAACATATTAAGCAACTGCTATTCAGTACACCAAGAAATTACTCAAAATTCATTACGGATCAGATATATATCGAATTAACTTTAAAATGACCCCCCCCCCCATCCAAAAAACAACAACAAAAAAAAAACAGAAAATGTTAATGCATTATTGTTTATAAAATGATAACGACACAAATGAAAGAAAAAAATGAGCATCCATCAAGTTATAGAGAATATTTAATAATTAACTTAAATTGCGTTTGTTTCAACTTTATTTTGAATGTTCATAAATACGGTGTGAATGTGGTGCAAATTATATTTTTTCATTGTTGATAATTAATGTTATAATTTACTATTTGCAAGCTAAAATGTTTAGTATAACTCACATAAATTACCATTCGTTCGGAGCATTTACAATATTTCAGTCCAAAACTTATTACCATTGGATACGTCCTGTAAGAATAAAGAATATGTAAACGTTTTCATTTAATAACTAAGGCTTTTAAGATAAAGGGTTAACAGAATGCTGTGCCTTTCGACTTTCTTCATTTACAAAGCTGTGTTATTGTGTGCTTCTTGTCATTATATAACAATTGAAAATCTATCCATTGAATCTCGTTAAGACAAAACTGTTAAATTCATGAGAATATTAAATACAATGAGGGACGAAAAAAAATGGAGAACTACCTATTTTGTTAAGTTTCAAAAGTTTGAAATACATGTATATTCTAAAACATTTTTTTTACATATTTTTACTTATAA
The DNA here is from genome assembly GCF_026571515.1 of Ruditapes philippinarum. Lineage (NCBI taxonomy): Eukaryota > Metazoa > Mollusca > Bivalvia > Venerida > Veneridae > Ruditapes > Ruditapes philippinarum. The sequence continues at coordinate 45,416 of NW_026855467.1, read as the reverse complement.
AAAACCTTAAAAATAACGATAAATAAATTCGAAATACTAAACAAAAACATTGTTAAAAGTGTATCCAAATATACACATTAACCATATAATATCATCAACTGTACATTTTTCAGTTTATATATATTATTTCGTAATCAAATGATAAATATCTGGAAAACACTTACCGTATCCCTTTGGAAGCATTACAAAGAGCAACAATACTACTAATGGTAACGTGCAACATCCCTTACGCCCCGCTAGCACCGGCATGAGCGGTACTCAATTCTTAACTGAGAATAAATAGTAAACCAACATATAAAATGCTGAATTCTATATACTTTTAAAGATATACGTACACTCTACAAATGTAACAACTTTAAAACAATTTGATACCACTGCATTGAATTTTGTCTACGTATACGTAATCTTCTTTATTAGCGAATTTTAAGTAGAGTACGTGAATAATATACAAAGACATTTTCAGAGTAAAATCACAATAATTTGTGTATGTATTATAATACTATGTAGTATAAGATTTGAAATCATATTCTCTATTGACAGGGACAGGAAATATTTTGGTCTTCTGGAGAAGAGGATTAATACTGAATATCTTCTGTTCCATTGTTGTTTAGTTGAATAGATATATTCAAGTTTATGTCTCCGTTTGAGAGTGAAAAGCACGGAATTGATTTTTGGAATGATGATGTGTTGACCATTGTTCTCAAAGTTCCGTTTCGTTGATAGTATCGGCAAATTATCTACAACACAACATTTGATAAATGAAATCTAAACTACATTAATTAAAAAAAAATTTTTTATACAGGTGTACCAAAATTTACAACTGACTCGCACAAACATAACCGGTAATTGAAAATCAAATTGAATGTAAAAAAATGTGTACAATGTCAAACAATGTATACACTTAAACTCTTCGTAAATTTAATCACCTGATTGAATAGAAATGAGTCTGCCGAGATGTATTAAAAATGTTATTTGTTTTGTGAAACAGTAACTTCTGTTTATAAACAGGACATTGATAGAGTGTATATTTAATACTTATTTATTCAACGAGTTCAATAGACAAAGTGTTGAATGTACACACATATAATATTATATTTATATCATATACTCAACAAAAAGACCGTTTTTCAGTTAAAAAGTGTCAATTACATTAACGCATCCCTAACTTAGCTCACTTACTTTATCGGCTGCAAAATGACCTCAACGTAAATTATTATTACACTAGTGTAATATCGTTTATATTAAATGGCTTTTTTAATACTCATTCGCCGTAATTTGTGATAAAATGCAATTACATTTTATTTCTCGGTTTAATATTTTGTGAAAGAGAAGGGTGCATGCATCTGAATCCTTACACTAGAATGCAAAATCGTCTGGTTTTGGAAAGTTTGGAGTTGAAATACCACCCTTTGTGAAGGCTTAAAAGGTCGTTATTACTAAGAACATCATTATTACATAAGTTATATCACAACATCATTTTTATTTGTTATTTAGTTCATATATAATGTTGGTAAGGTAACGTCATTCGATAATTTTAGAATTCATTAGTTTATTTGTGTCTCGGCAGTATCACTTAGTTAAAACCGCTAGTGTTTTTAAAACATCTTCCAGTACAGTGCATTCTCTTCCGGACAATTACGATATGCTATGTTCGGAAGAGGACTTTTTAGAAATGGCATATTTTCCCATCCGGATACGCCCGATCGTTTAGATTGGAAATATGTTTCCATATATTCATATATATTCCCGAACTTATTCACCCGGATATTAGATAGAACTTAAATTCAAGATTGATATCACATATACGATATACGTATATGGGTCAATAGCTTGTTAAAGCAGTTCACGTTCAACACTTCGTACAAAAACGCATTAAATTGATACAAATTTGGCTTTTTCTCAAGCCTAAATTTTTCTAATTGCATTATCTTCGAAATATGTTACTTCAGATAATTCTTGAGGTTACATTGTTAAAAAAATCAATCAAATCTTTCGTTTTTGTTTATCTTAACTTTTAAAATACACATTGCAGTATGATATATATTTGAAATGCTATGTGTCTTAATTGATACAAAAATAACAAATACGGTCAGCAAAAGTTGGCCACAAATATATTTCATAAAGAATTTTCTTAATACAATACAATACAATACAATACAATACTCTTTATTGGTAAGTCTGGTTACAAACATGGTAACAACATGACGATTTATCTAAAATATGAACACTATGAGGGTAAGTCTCCGGTTAGATTATATATTAGTTAGATAGTTATCAATATAAGGTAATTGAGGATAATGTTACGGGGACAGAAAAATGAATACATTTACAACAATGTTCATGTTTTTTCGTCAAATGTGAAAAAAAACAACAACAAAACAAACAAAAAAAAAAACAATAGTGACAAATAAAAAGACAACAAATACAGCAAATGATTGTCATCAAAAATGCAGTCAAACTTATAGTTAATTTAAACAGATACCGTGGAAATTTTCTTTACTATAGTATTACTATCTAAAGAAGGCATGCTTTCCATGATTTTTTCGTGGCATTTTATTGTTATTGACAATTTTTTTTAAAAGGCTAAGTGCATCGAGAAGAAAACAGAAACAAAACAAAAAGGATAATACATAAAAAAGGATTATTAAACAAACTGGTATGTTAATTAATGCAATTTGAATTTCGAGCTTAGGATGTTATACCATGTATTATCAAATATATAATTATTGCGCACGTGTTTAGTAAAAGTAGAGGAAAATAGTTTACTGGGACTATTATGCCAATTTACAGCCGACCTGTCTCGAAACGAAAGGGAAAGGTTAACTTATTGGACCACTTGTATTATGTTTATTTGGGCTACCTTTTAAATGATGTCATTATTTCTCTCGAGAAAAGGGCGATATTTTTAAGTCCCTTGGTAGCATTAGAAAACATAAGTTGTGAAAATTTAAGCATATTGGGCCTATTGAAATAGTACAGTTTTATATAACGTTCCCTAGAGGCTAGGAAAAAAGGACATTTGAGAATATAATGAAACTCATCTCCCAAATCGTTTAGTCGACAGTGTTGGCATTTTGGTTCAGCATATGGAACAAAAGACTGCGTCCACCTGCCTGTTTCTATAGGGAGCCTGTGGTAACATGTTCTTAAGTGTAAACAGGTCAATCTTAGATGATTAGGTAATGTAAAGAAGTACTGTTCGGAATTGTTGTCGGATTTGAATGATTGATATGTCAGACCTTTTGAAGAACCTGTAAGTGAACTATTCAAGTTTTGCAAGAATTGGCCAATTAATGTACATTTTATTGTCATACTGAATTCTTTAAGATTGATATTCATTTGGTTTTCCCATAGGTGTGTGTTACCTGTATTATTTAAAATTTGTTTTATACACTCTAACCATTTAAAACTTATGTTAGAATTGAGCATTATATCATAACATACTTTAGAAATTTTATTTCTGTTACCCATAACTAATTTACACCAAGAATTTACCATCCTCGACTTAATGACTATGTCCATTGGATAGCGCCCAAGCTCTCCGTATAGCATATATAATGGTGTACTTTTGTTGCTTTTAGTAATAGTTCTTAGGAAGTTATTTGTACCTTTTTAATTAAATCTAGATTTTCGAATCCCCAAACTTTGCAGTTAAAAGTAAGTATAGGAACAATAGTTTGGTCAAATAATTTTAACTGTAAATCAATTGGGATATCAAGATATTTTTGAATAAAGTATATGCATTGCTTTATTTGCTTCATTTACTAAATATTTTCGAGCTTTAAAATTTTTTCCAGAAGATGAGAAAAGTATACCTAAGTATTTATATTCCTTTATTATTTCAATTGGTTCGTTGTTAAGAAGGAAGCTGAAATTACCGGGTTTATTTGATCCAAATAATATTATTTTAGTTTTACTTTTATTTATTGTAAGTTTCCATTTAGAGCAATATTCGTAAAAGTCGTTCAATATTTTTTGTAATGATTCAGGACTATCACTTACAATTATAGTATCATCAGCATATAGTAACACAAATAGTTTAAGATAAAGGTCAGCTTGAATATTTTGTTGTTCAATTATAATGACATCATTGGTTAAACCAAGATGCGATTCTAGGTCGTTAAGATAAATAGAGAATAACGCTGGTGACAAATTTTCCTCTTGGCGTACCCCACAGTTACTTTTAAAAAATGGAGATGTAATATCGTTTACAGAAATACATGATTTCATACCTGAATACATGTTTAAAATAATGTTATAAAATTTTTCATCGAACCCATTCTTAATTAACTTGTCCCAGAGGCCAGTCTCCATATTGTATCAAAGACTAAAGAAAAGTCTATGAATGCGCAAAACAATTTCTTTTTTTTTTTGAGATTTTAAAACATCTATTAAAAATTTAAGGGTAAAAATATGATCTGTTATTGAGTAATTTGACCTGAAACCAGCTTGGTTTTCTTTTAATATATTATTTCTCTCTAAAAAGGTAGACATTCTCTCATTAAGTATAGCAGTGAAGTTGTTACCTAAACAGCTTAAAATAGGGCCTAAAATGTTATTATTTGCCCTATACTAAGTAAAAATTAGCAAGAATAGTCTATGTGAATAATTTGTATGTAAAATGATAGCATAAACATTTAACTTTAAATAGTTTGTGCATATTAGATTATATAAAATATTCAAGCCGTGGTCGATGTGGGGTCTTAAAATTAATGATGTAGTTAATATTTGTTTAATGTTTCGACAAATTAAGACAGCATAATATTCAGTTTATCTAAAGTTCTTGTCATTTAAAATTTGGTTTGATATCCTCTTTTTTAATTAGGTTATTTCAATCACACTCTATCCTACAATCTTTCGTAAGGGCAAAACTGCTATAACACATGTCCACAAACTACCTTTACGAATCAAATAAAACATAATGGGAAGTCCATGACCAATGGTTATGGTCTACGACTTCAAACCATTTCTCCTCACCACTGTAGATTCGAATCCCGTATGGAAATTTGGATTATTCTATTTTTGATATTATAAAGAGTTTACGCGATAATGGTTGATTTACTCAGGTTCCCTGCCTTAACCCTTTCACTGCCATAGGGACGGCTTAAGCCGTTTCTATAATAATAATAGTAATTATAATAAATTAATTATAATAATAATAAAAATAATAATAAATATAAAGAAAATTATACCATCGACAATAATTATTATTATACTAACATATTTGGAAACATATATAATTATTATAATACTAATGACAAATAATAACAATTATATCAATTAATAATATAGTAATTTCTTAGAAAACCCTCTGGCAAATATGTAAACAATAAAAAAAGACAATAACCCTCTGGCAGCGAAAGGGTTAAAGAACCAAAATAGACAGATCAACAAAATAAATAAATAAATAAATGATTAATAGTAAAAAAAAAAAAAATAAAAGATAAGCGTATTATAAGGAAATATGCTATAGGACTGTATGCTTGGTTTTGTTTATTGAAAATGATAAAAATGTTGTTAACATAGTAACAGCTGCAAATCCGGGATTTTCACAAACTCAGCTACCCTTTCTTAAGTAATTAGAGAATAAATGAAGAGTTCAGTTAACAATGGGTATAAAGTTAAACAAAAACTGGTCTTTAAATTTCACATACCCCTTACAATGAGTGCTGGGGAGGCAATCAAAGTTGAGTCCCCCATGGGGTTTTATCATTCTCCCACTGGAGGTTTGCTATCCCGCATGGGGTTTTACCCCCATTCTATAAAAATGGGAGATAAAAATAATGGGAGATTTAGAAAAAAAATTAAGAATTAAATTTTATGCAAGAAAACTATTATTGTAGTCTTCAAATACTTTACTGTGTAAATAAAAGCATAAAAAGTAATGTTTAAAAATTCTCCCATTTTCGTTGCGGGACAAATCCACCAATGGGTGAAACCTCCCATCCTGATTATCCTGATTATGGGGGGAAAAGTCCCATGTTGATACATGGGAGAAAATCCCATTTCTAATAATGGGAGATAATTCCCATTCCTTGCAAATGGGAGAGTGTTCTATTTATTAGGTGTGGCGCTTATAACTTATAATACAAAATAAACGAACAAAATAAAATCCAAAAAACAAATAAAATGGCAGGGAAAATGCAACAAAATAATAATAATAGATAAATGAATAAATAATAATAATAATAACAAAAAAATAATAATTATAATAATAATAATCATTATTATTATTATTATAATAAATAAATAAATAATAATAATAGTAATAATAATATTATTTTTTAAAATAAGATATTAATCATAAAAATAATAATAATAAAAATAGTAATAATAATAAATGATAATAATGATAATAATAATAATAATTATAATAATATTAATTAATAATAATAGTAATAATAATTTTTTTTTTAATAATAATGATAAAAATGAAAATAATAAAAAATATAAATCATCATAATAACAATAATAATATATATAAAAAATAATGGATATAATAATAATAAATGATTAATAATAATATTGATGATAATATATTAATAATAATGATAATAATAATAATAAGAAGAAGAAATAATAATAATAATTAATAATAATAATTAATAATAATAGGAATAATACTAATAATACAAATAATAATAATAATAATATAAATGATAATAATAATTATAACAATACAGGCATTGGCATTTATCTTGGAATATGACGGGAATGAATACAGGGAAAGTATCATATGTAACGATTTTATCAACACAATCCATTTAAATTAAAAAAAATCCAAAATGCTGGGATGTACTGTTCGCCGGTCTCCTCTCTGTTTTTTCTGTCTCATCCAGTTTATTTTTGACAGGCAAATAGTTTTCCACAAGCTAAATGTCAAGGCTCTCCTGGTTTTGAAGTATATAACTTATTTGATTTCATTAAATATAAATACCGCGGTAAGGTTTTTTTTTTAAAAAAAAAAAAAAAAACAAACAATATGTTGATCACTTCGTTTAGTTGTAATAATAACCTTATAGAAAAGAAATTTTTAATATTATTCATATAATGGATAAAACCAAGCAATTCCAATAATGGAAATTGTTTCATTTTTCTATTGTTATCATCGTCGGATGAAACATTAGTACTGAAACGTTTTTCAAAACAAACAAACAAAAATAAACATTATTTATAAGATTAAACGGTAATATGCTCAAATGGTAATCTAATTGGTGTCATACAGATTTTTAAGATGTAGCGATTAAGTAATAAGGGATGAAAAACAAGTGTGCCGTAAGGCGTGCGTAGCATAAAGCCATACAAGTAGTTATTTTGTATCAAATATAAACATGCAGTCATTGAAAATTGACATAACGCCGCCTGTCAATCAAGCTGACAGGGGCCACGGAGATAAGCCAATCAGCGATCGTTATCAGTTTCACGCTAAGATGCCTGCGAAGTCCACCATTTACCTAAGACAAGCTTTCTGTCTATTCATTTTTATGTTAATTTAGAGCTATTTAATTAGTACATTAATAAAGTTACCAAATAAACTGGCATATTGACGGACCGAGTAAGTTTGTTTATTACACAAAAAGTCAATAAATTCTACATATGGAAATTAATATATAAAAGCAACGCATTATAAAAAAATCTGTGTTTTTATTCATACCGATTTTACCTGTGCATTTTGGCATCAATAGTAAACGGTAACATATATGCTTTACAGTAAATCAAACTGTGAAAAGAGACATAATAAACAATTCAATTCAATTCAAATATCTTTATTCACCCGGGTATTAATAAAATACATAAGGGGTTTACAAAATAATATTTTACAATATATATGTTCCGGTTGTAAAGTCCTGAAAAGATAATGCAGTATCAATAGTCATTTAGTCATTATTAAACAGAAATATAAAAAGTAATATACATTTTTAATGTTTTAAAGAAAGAAATCAAACTGTGAAAGAGACATAATAAACAAATCAGACAATTACCGTTTCGTAACCGCTCAGTCAGCGATTTACACACAACCAATTGACAATTGCAAGGTTATTCACACCTTCGATGTCCGGTATTGTCAAGGTAATTATCTATATAATTGACTTCATACTATTAATCTTCCCCCTTCCGACTTCCCTTCGTGGCGTGCACGTCGCTCGGAAGGCATAGGTCACACCAGATGGGTGACCTAGTTAGGTCACTTAGCTGGTGTGACCTAACCAACGACGAAGGGTGTGGCCCTAAAGAGAGCTGCTGCTCCCGGAAGAGGTGCCTTTCCTCTATTGTCAACCTTTGTTCAAGAAGCGAGGAATTGGGTCCTAGAGAAGGTCTACGACGATCGACAGCATGAAAAGACCTCCGTCGCGGCTCTACGACATCGACGACGTTGCAGGCGAAAAAGTCCTCCGTTGCAGGCTCTACGTTACCAGCAATCGTAATAGAGGCCGACTAGTCTGGGACATATGGGAAACCGGCGCCCAGTATAAATAAAACCAAAAACACACACTAATCTTCCCCTTTCAACCGTCCGATTCTCGGTGTTTACAGATTCCGGTATTGTCAATGTTTCATGCAATCGTTTAATGAATGAATGACTAAATTAATTATCCGGTATTTAGAGAGTTCAAATATGCACAGCGCCCCGTTTTCTCAACGTTCACTGTATTGTGTTTACTCATTACATTAGCATTTTTACGGCTGCGTTTTTATTGACGCTATACGTTATAAACTACAAAATGTCATATCTTTTGTATATTCTGGGACCTTATTATATGCTTATAATGTGATTATGAATAGGTAATGACAAAAATTGTGGATTTGTTGAAACCTTTTTATTTTTCAATGCATTTTGCTATAGCCAGGATAAATGTTTTGTACCCACTACAAAACTTATTATTTCAATTTGTAGAAATCAATTGACTTTCGGTATAATAAACTAACTTTCTCAAAATATCAATATGTCAGTATATCTGGTAACTGTATTAATAATGTAATATACCGATTAAATAGCTTTTAAATTTATATAAAATTAAAATAATTTCAATCTTAATTACTACTGCACCTTTGTTTTATCTAAGGTAAATGATGGGCTTCGCAGGCATCTTAGGGTGAATCTGATAACGATCGCTGATTGGCTTATCTCTGTGACCCCTGCCAGCTTGATTGACAGGCGGCGTAATGGAAATTATCGTCGCTTAACACTTTAACATAACAGGCTCATTTGTACAGTATCGTAAAGGTATAGTCTGCCACGCAGCGGAATTGACCAGACGCTAAACGGTTTATCGCTCCGCCCAATTGATCATGTGCTATAGAAAAACAAAACACAAACATTATCTAAAAGAGAACCGTTTCATATGCTTTACTATATATTCCTTGGGGGTATTTATTGTAGAAAAGCGGTCCAAAATAATGTTATTTAACACTAAAAATCAATTAACAAGGGAAATTTGATGCTTTATATATAGACGAAATATTTGATTAATGAAAAAATGCGATGATTGTCGTCCTATGAAAACCACGTTAATCGCCGTAATAATGATTTTTCAAAAAATGTTGAAAAAAAACCATTGTTATAAAACATTTTTTTTTAATATTCTTGTAAAAATAATTTAATATCAAAATATTACACAGATATGAAGACAACGACATTTTCATCCCGTGAATTTCCGGTTGTCGAAGTAATATTATATATAGAGGATATTTGTTTCTTTCAGTGTAACACATTTTCGTTGTATTATATTATAAACATTTAAATGACATTTAACCTAATACTAAATGGAAAGCGCGCCAAATAATTATACAACGTGACGTCAATTACGACGTCACGTCATTAAGTTGGTGTCAAGCACTGTGAACGCTTGTATTTCACTTAAACAAGGTAAGGGGCTTAAATAAAAAACAGTGAAATTATCAATTTTTAATTCACTGATATATATCACCGAAAAGCATGTAATAAATCCATACATTGAAATTTTCATCATTTTACGGTATCTCGTTAACAGTATCAACACCATTTTTGTCTATTAATGCACTATCATCATTTTATATAGTTGATTCCGAAGGGAGCGTAATCGCACCGCTGTCCCTGGATAATGCTTTTATCATCCAATCGGCAATAGCCCGACACCCTAAAAGCCCTCCAAACGTGTCTGTCCCGTAATAAGCATATAATTGTGGGACAGTCGTGATTATAGATGGCTTCCGTTTATTTCCACCATTATATATTCTCACCAGGCACTTCGTACATGTATTTGAATTATGTGCATTTTGAATAAGAGAGACAGTGTCGTACCAACGCATCGATTGTTCCCTTATTAATCTTATTTGGTTTGATATGATAACATTTAGTTCGGATTGTCGTTGTGAGAATATATGTCACCGTGATCAAACTGACATTTTACGACATTGGTCTCACGCTCTCATTTCATGATTAGTCAAAATAAATAAATATATAAATTAATTAATTAATAAAAAAATTAATCAAGTAATAATTAATTAATAAAATGAATAAAATAAGTATGTCCTGAACATTTTAATATTTTAGACTATTTCATTAAGGTTGAATAAACTAATGTGTTGCCCTTTTCATTGAACAATGTTGAAAGATTTTCTACAAACAGGTTAACATAATGTGTTAGTCATTTGTCTCCGATGATTGGCGTTACAGTAACATGCCCTTTTTGCAATTGATACCTTTCTTATCACAGAAAATAATATAGTCTTGTATTTGTTGGCTAAAATTGAGATCAGCGTCTTATCAATATTGACCATGTTTCTTTCACTCTTACTATTATTTAACTTTTCTTGTAAAAGTTTAAATAACTTGTTGGTATTAAGTTTATTTGTTTTTTTTATTTGGTTTTCATATAAATGTCGTATGGTGTCTTTCCAGCTCTACTACACACGTTGATCACGTTTGACATTTTCTCTCAAAGATAAAAATAGTAACAATACACTTTATCAAATGCAATTATATTAATTGCGATAAGTCTCCCCGCTTTAATGCTAAAAGATGCAATTTGTAAAACATTAAAGTTATTATCTTTCATCGGATCTTGTCTGAGATACAAAAGTAATTGACTTGAATATAAAGTCTTGTTATGTAAAGTATGTACATTTGTTATAGCAACTAAATTGAATTTTTCTCTTTTGATAGACTTAATCATTTAACTATTTGTGTTCTATAGTCAATATCATTCACTTAAAATTTACATAAATATCCATTCCAAACGGTTTTCTGTTTGAAATATTGAAAAGATAAGTTCCAATACAGTATTTCATATTAATTTCTTATTAAATCTAAATGATTTATCCACATTGATGTTGCAACTCTGAAATATGTGGACGATTCCGCTATTTTTAAGAACTGTAGTTATCAGGTTAGCAGAATACGCCAGGAAAGAGATTCAGAGCATTTTATAAAGACACATTATATTCATTTTTGAACGATTTATCTTGCCTACTCGGTCACTTTGCGACAATCTGGTATTATTAAATTATCTGGATGTCCTATCACTTGATTGTGTAATAAGACTTATATGGTGTTTGTGCAACATACTTTGTTTGACTTTCATTAACATTACAAGGCGTAAAACACTTTGCGCATGTACATATTTTTTGGAATGTTATTTTTTCTGTAGTGAGAATATCCTTCGGGAAAATTGTTACACACTTTATCAAAACACATGTGGTTAATATTAAAGGGCATTCACTGTCAATGTTGATCGGACAATATTTATTTACCTTTATCATAAACGTGACATAATTCCAGCTTCTGTTCTTCCCGTTTGTATTAATTTATCTCCTGTGATTTTTTATTTTGATTCTATTGTATTATTACCCCCCGTTTCGGATTTGCCCACATACTCTCATCAAGTAAGTGGTCAAAGGAGAAACGATATAGAAAAATAAATATTGTAAAGTGACTAAAAGTATAAATTTCGTTGTTACTATCAACCGATATCATTTACGCCTTGTTATTTAACAAGTTTAACCATCTTGACATTTAAACTATGCATTTGGAACATTTGCAATTATTTAGTAGAAACATGTAACCGACCGATACATTTTGTAGATATGATGACGATCGTGCAAACGTCTTCAGTTCGTAAGGAAAGGGTCAACATAATGCTGAATGTATCCTCATTCACACAGCTGTATGATGGCAAGCTTCTTTTCATTATGTTTTAATTTTCCATTTTTCGATTACATCTCGTTAAGACGAAATTGTCAAATTTAATGATTTTTTTTCTAGAGTTAACAACTTTCAAAAAGAAGCTACATATATCTCTGTACATTTATGCATAAATTTGATCTTTTATTGCATGACGTAAAAAAAACACATTTAAAATGTGTTTTTTAATTATGATTATTCAAAGAATGTAGTATTTCAAGATTTTAATAATAATTATTCAAGAATTTACTTTTCATGTTATATATATGTCCATTTATTTGCATTTTACCAACATATTCAGTTGTTCGTATTCACTGTTCCTTGATAAGAATACACAAAAATAAATAAAAGACGATTCATTTTTTTATAAATATGCTCGTTCTTTATATTATTACAAAATACAGTTATCTTTCACCAAAACCTGGTAGTTTTTCTTTTCTTATTATAATTAATGATAACTCATACGACTACCTGAACAATAATACAGCGCAAGTAAAATTAATTTGTGTATGCAATACAATATCCGAAGACTTTGCCTTTAGTTTGCCTACGGACAGGAATTCTTACGGTCATCTAAATAAGGAGATTAGAATTGAACGTCGTCTCTTCTATTGCTGTTTGGCTAAATGGAAATATTCAAATAAATATCTCAGTTTGAGGTAGACAAGCACATAGTGAATAAGTGGAATGTTAATGCACTGACCATTGTTGCTACGTTTCAGTTCATGTTAAATTCTGCTTAAGCCGGTGCTAGGGGGCGTGGACGGTAACTTGCACTTTTCAGTACCGTCCATGAACAGGCTCAATCAAACCGAGCCTGCAACATTTTCAATTTTGTCGTGTTGGGCGTTCTTCAGGGATTCTGTATTTATCTATTTTGTTATAAAATGCACCTTAGATGTTAGAACTTGGTACTAAAATGCATAAAATTGATTTTTATTTTGCTTTACAAGCATGTTTTTAGAAATACATTTTAATAATCCAGACCACTATTTAACGTAACTCATTTCCAGTTCATTCTAATCATCAACCTCGTTTATCTTTGCTTTCTTTCAAAATACACAATTATATGACAATATGATTTTTTTTCAAATCTTATTTGTCTTGATTAAATGTTAAAATAACAAATACGTAATGCAATATTGATATTTATTGGCCATAATTAGTTTGATATTGTTTTTTAACTTTATTCTCTCATGTTACTAGAAATGAACAATATTAAGTTTTACAATTATAAAGGTTATATCTGCTATGTAAAATGATAACATGAACATTAAACTTAAAAGTTTCTTTGCTTGCTATATTTAACCAAATATCTGATTCGTTCAATGTTCCAATCATTTGTTGTAGGGTATTAAATGACGAAATTGAAAAATTTATTATCTTTTGTCAGGAGAATTTTATACATAATTATTTTCATCATTTATAGATGCATTTGCCTTCAAACAGGAATAATTATTCTGTAAATTAAATTTGATTTAAATTAAGAAGTATTGTCGCAATTCACACGTGTTTTCCTACAATCCTTTATTCACGATTTAGTGCATTTAAATTATCAGACTCCATGTGCAACGACAATGTCGTAGTTATGAAACAAAGGATCAACTTAGAGTCGGGGGGAGGGGGTTCTGACTCAGTGGTTAAGGCCATTGATTTCAAATATCGTTTCTGTTACAGCCGTTGCTTTGAATCCTGCAATAAATATCGCATTCGTTCGTTTGTTAATCATTATATACTTTATTATTTCGGTCCCGATTATACAATTATGAAAGAACTTCACACCTATTATTCAAAGCCAGTCTAATTAATAGTCGAAGCCAGACTAATTGCACAAATCCACTCGCTGACCGGTCGACTTGTGAAAAATATCAACAGCCATGCGTGCATTTAGACAATCATGATAATTACGCTTTGTGTGTTCATTAATCAACTTTAATTAACGCAATTGAAAAGCTATGCACCGTGTCCGATTTTGTTACTGTTATTGCTTGAAGATGACAGCAATAACTTTCATACATACCGTATATGTGAATTTGTCAAGACATCCAAAACATTTTTTCATTAATTGTAGCCTTTACCATAGTCGAAAATACCAGAGTTTAGCTGTAAATACCGAAGTTACAACACGGTCATTATTAAGGCTTTTCGCGAAACGAAACGATACATAATGTAGAATAAAATGCAAGTATTTATGTCTTAAATGCCAATACAATACTTTTCAGGTATTTTTTCTTAAATATTTATTTTTCTCAATTGATTGCAGGAAGTAAGTGTGTTGTAAACGGTTGTTTTGCTATGATTGGTCAAAGTGGTGTAGTTTTCGTCTATCACAATATTCCGATTTCAATTTTTCGAACCCATCGATTATTCGCAGTAAATATTTAGTCCGAGGCACTTCGAAAAAACGGGGTTGGACAGTATCTCCCTCATGTACTATTGTTTAGCATGAACGAATTAAAAATGTTTAAAATGATCACATACTTTCAGATAGCTTTGAATTTAGCTTTGAATTGTTCAATTCAGCAGACAAACATTATTATCTGATAAATATTCTGGTATTATGTTGTCATTTGCGTGTTAAGGAAACCTTATAAAGCTTATACAGATACTCTACAGTGTTTACCTAACCTTTTGATACTGTTTCTATAGTTTTGTATCCAAATCGTCAAACTTACAATTATTGTATGATATTAAACAGTTATATAGAAAAGGACAGTAGGGCACAAGATTTATTCCCGCAGAAAGTGTCATGGTCATAATGAGTAAGGTTAAGGACTGTCTCAATCTATTGTAATGTATGTGGATATTTTTTGCTATTCAGTCTTAAGCAAGCAAGTGTGCTTACGAAATAATATCTGTAATGATTACGTTACCAAAACATTGTAATAAGTTTTAATCAACATTTATGTTTAAATCTAAAAAAAGATTACGAAATTTTAACTTAATTTGTACGTGTTTTGTGAAAGTATTTTTATCCGTGTAAGCATTCATCGGTTCAACTTGAAATTTTACCGACAATGTATAAGACATAAGGCGAATTTCAATCTTTAACAAGTGGCGACCTCTGTAATTAAACAATTAAGGCTGATTTTGTAAATGATAGTGTATGTGCTTTACCAATATAATTAAATGTGATCATACATAAACATATAGAGGCATTGAAAAGGCAAGGTGATATAAAGGATAAAATATATGAATATACGCGAATGGGGCCGACATTTTTTTATGGTTGAGTATAAATTGTAATCATGTTGAACAATCACGAATGATTTTATTTCAGTGCTGTCCGTAAGGGGATGAAGATATAATCATTTATTAAAACATAAACTGGATAAACAAATAGATTACTTTCCTGATACCATCAATAATAATTAACTATGATACATTTTTTCATTCACAGGAATAATTAATTCCGGTTTTAATATAAATTAATTGAATAAAAAGGATTTAACTACCTAACAAAAGTTAAGATTATACAGTGTTAAAGGCATTTGTAGCTTATTAAGAGAGGTATTATATTTCAAATTGTATTAATGAAAACAAAAAGTAGCTGATCAATTTGTAAACATACCAACTTTTCATGTTCATTTACGTATATTTGATAAGCTCCACCTAGTTGTTTACAAATATAGTTATGCTAAATAAGCCACAAATGTAGAGTTAAAAAAACACGCTCTAGAATATATAATTTTAATAGTCCAGGTCAGCAGAAAAGTTCAGCAAGGTCAGAAAGTAATGTTAATTAAAGATATAAATCACCTGTTACAGTTTAATATTTCCCTTTTCGTACTTTTATGAACAGCTTTAGTAAGTCTTTACAATGTATTTTCATGAACATTGTGTAGTAAATTCCTAGCAAGAACTGCATGCAATAAATAAATTATCCTTCTGCTAGTTTAAAAAAGAGGAACAAGATCCATCTACCACATAAAAGGCGTTTACGATGTTCTTGTTCAAAACGGATGACCAATATATACGATTTTAAGACAAAATGAGCAATTCAACGTCCTCCATGAACATATTCTTTAAGTTCTTCACAAAAATGTGAACTGAATGCCGTTGCATTTGAGTAAACAAATCTGTATTCTCGCAAGCGTCTTGTCACTTCAAATTAATTTTAAATTTGCCAATTGATTGTTATTAACTTACAGACAAACATGTCAAATTATATGATTTAATAAAATAAAGGACAGATTGACAAATCTCATAAAGACGAAAAACTTCCATAGTGTTATACAAATTGTATAGACTGATACTTTTACATTTATTCTCAAATCATATTTTAGATACACCAATAACGTACCAAACCTCGTAAAGCTGAAATTAAAATTGTCTTTCAATGTTATTTTTCGAAGAATATAATCTTTCAATTGTACGTTTGCCATGTGTTATTGTTCATTTACAAACATTTTTGCCCAACATACAAGTTTTTTTCATTAACTGTCTCATAGTAAGAATTAATCGTAGTTTCATTGCGACAATTAAGGAAAGAAGAAATGAGTCGTTTCAAAAATACTGAATATAATGAAGATCATAAAAATTAAAAAGCTATCTATCTGTCGCAGAAAAAATATATATATTGTGTTTTGTCTGCGAACTTTTTCTTAATTAGTTATTACTGAGAGAAGTAGTGAATAATATACATTCAAATACATTTTGGAGTAAATTGACATTAGTTTGCGTATGTAAAATAAAATTCAATACTGCTTTTATTCTTTTCTATGGACAGGAAGTCCTACGGTCATCTAAAGGAAGGGATTAACGCCGAACGTCGTCTGATTCATTGTTATTTGACCGAGTAGATATATTCATAGTAAAGCCCCAGCTTGTGGTAGACAAGCACGGAATAGATAAGTGGAATGTTGATGTGCTTGCTATATTTGCCACAGTTCCTGTTCTTTGAAATAAGCAGCTAATTATCAAGACGCAGAATTTTAACAAGAATTGTCCGAATAACAGCATGCCTCACGTTTTCCTGTGATAAAAGCAAAGTAGAAAATGGGCATAATTCTGCAAAAGATTTTGTCTACGCTATTTCATAAAACAAGTATTTCAATTTTAAAGTGAATATATTTGATGTATCATGAGAAATTATACTTAACTTGGTAAAAAAATCTTAACTTGGTAATAAGTTGATCCCAAAGAGGGAAATAACTTAAATTTAACCTTAAAGATTTTTCGAGAGCAGCTGAGGCATACGGTTCTTAATATGACGCATGACATACTGCGGGATGACTTGATTTATTTTGCGAGTCCCAGATAAAAATAGAGCTCAACATTTTGGACCTATTTTGTTGCTTATATAAAGACTTTGCTTTCTTATCTCGGTATGCAACCAATGGACTGTAAAACAGTCAAACGTGTTCCCAAAATGACAGCTCTATAAATTAAATGAATATGTAATTATTGTATTAAAGTAATGACATTGACATTTAGCATTATTCTATTTAATATTTAAATTTATCTACATGCAATAATAATTACATTTCCATTATTGCGGTTTCAAAGAATGGAATTGAACAGAAAAGAGAAAAAATATTATAAACATGTATAGTAATTGTAACATACAAATATGAATAAATCAAATGTGCTGAAAATTTCCAATTGCAATATGATTTTATTTTTTATCATGTAAATTGAAAAGGTTCATTTAAAAAAAGCAAACAAACACACAAAAAATGCATTTGTTATAAATATGCTGATTTTCAGTTAACATTTAATGTTATTTGATTTTTCCATTCGGCTATTGAAAGAAACATTTATCAAGACTTATTACACTGTATCTTCTTTATCATTGCGTTAAAAAAAATTATTTTTTATTTATTTTTTTATTTACATTTCAAAACGTTCCTGGTTGTTTTTTTGCTGATATGTAGGCTTACAGCAATAAAATATATATCCAGGTCACATAGTGTCACATCTGAATATAATATATAAATAAATACCACATTGTTTTACATCCTATACATATATGGTATCTTTAGAACTTTAAGAAAAAGAGCATTGGTATCTAAATATTGGAATACTTTAATAATGTATGCATGGTCTTAAAAATCTAAGTAACACTATTCATCTTGTGGAGATCCATTTATCTCCTGAATTGCTCTAAATGTATTTAATATTTCTACAGTTAAAACATTTTCTTTCACTGTGTAAAGAAGTGTACACGCATCTGAATCGTTGCACTTGAAGGGGTTAGAATTTAACGCTCTATTAATGATTAAGTGCAACAATTTTATCAAACTCAATCTGCACCAATTATTTTTTTTTTATAAAATTAAGAAACATTATAGGGCGTCTGTGGCTAAGTGGTTAAAGTGTATGATTTCAAACCACTCGCCCCTGAGTTCGTTACATTCAAATCACACTAAAAACTGTTTTATAGTTATATAACTACCTTATGATATGTCTGAGGTTCTACGACTTTGTGCGTCTGTCTGAAATTTAAAGGTTACTTACATTATCATCGTCTTACAAAATTCCCGAATGATATGCATTTCAAAAATGTTAAAATTTATTAGACTTTTCGACTGCTTT
The DNA here is from genome assembly GCF_026571515.1 of Ruditapes philippinarum. Taxonomy (NCBI): domain Eukaryota; kingdom Metazoa; phylum Mollusca; class Bivalvia; order Venerida; family Veneridae; genus Ruditapes; species Ruditapes philippinarum. Next base: position 26,716 of record NW_026855467.1, on the reverse strand, counting down.
GAATTGTTCTATATAAAATACAATTATTGTCACAAGAAATCAATCCGATATATTTATATTTATGTAAACGTATGAACACTACTATGTTTTCCTTTTCCAATCTCTATAGTTATATATCATTATTGTATGATGTCAAACAGTGGTTATAAAAGGCCAATACGACACAAGGTTTATTTAAATTTTTTGTCATGGTCATCTAGAGATTATGGGTTGGGTTAGTGACCATTGTGATCGTCTATGACATTGTTGGAGATAGATATCTTCCAATTGGTGACCAATCTGAAACAAGGAAGTGTGGTATAAGTATAAAGATGGCATCAAATAAAACGATTCCTTAAACAAGTAACTGTTTGATTATGAGTTCAAAATATTATGTATGTCAACAAATATGCTGACAAAAAAAGTAAAAATCACTATAAAACCAACGCAAACCTATAAAAAAAACGATAAAAGTCCTATCGTTAGTTTACACTCTGTATATACTGTATGAAGGTAAATTATCACAACTTTGCGCTTCAAAATTACATCCAAAAGTACATGACAGGTCACATGTTCTGGGTACTTATTCGACAGAAAAAGCTGCTTTATGACATAGTTATTATTACATCTAAATAAAAGTTAAATTGTCATTCTAAAAAATCATAAATGTATTCTTATCAATTACATACATTGTACATGATACGTACAGTAACAGTATATTGCATTCACTATTAGTACGTATTCAATCAAGACTATTGTATCAATTAACAAATACCATTTCTAATATAAACGTTAAATATCAACCTTTTTGTTAAAGAATAAGTATAATTGATAAATATCTATAGGACTATACACTTAAAGACGAAAATAGTAATTTTATCAAACACAGTAGCTGTGACACTCCTTCGTTTATTGTAAAAATAGCAATTTGAAGTTCATTAAAGTTCATTATCCTTTGTGAAATCTTATCTGGGATATAATAGCGAAAGAATTAAATATAAATTTCTGAAGTCCCTTGTGCTATGCTCTGTTGATAGATTTTATCACGTACATGCTTTCTATTCTCAATATAAATGTCATTAAATATGGGACAGTTGCAGTGTCACAATTTCAAACTGTTACAGTACTCATGTCCTTATACATTTCAATAATGTACCTACATTGCTGATTCACCTTAAAAAATAACGTTCATTTCGCGATCGCAAAAAAGCTTTAAAATACATTATTTCTTGTAGTTTGTTTTTATTATTCGTACAAATCAAGTCATCAGAATTCATCAAAAAAAATGGAATTCCGCGCATTTGATAAATAAGGCGTTATATTAAAGTTTGATGATATATTACTTTCACATACGGCAAAATTTAGACTGACTAGTAAAAACTTAATTATCTGGATGTCGAAAAGATTGCTTGTGTAATGTGACAAGTTTATTTCTTGAATGTTACGTTTCTTCTATTTAATTATTTGAGCACCCCAAACATTTGTAGGCGTAGATTAATGTGTGCGTATTCATACGTTCCTGGGAATTTTACTTTATATTGTGCGAATTTTCTTCGGAATATTTGTAATGCAATTCATTTAATGAAATATATGTGATTTATCTAAAAGAGCAATCATTATCAAACAGTTTAGATAGGACAATATTTTTGTTATTTAATTGTCAAATTGTTCCTTATGACCTCATAATGTGTATGGACATCTACTTACTACTAGCTCTTCGTTATGATTTTAAAAATCGGATGTTACAGTAAGTGTCACTATGACCAAATTTAAAATAAAGTCTGTTGACTTGGCAATATACATTTGTTGTCATGATAACCTTCTAGTCTTTTTAAATCTTCGTAATTCTTAAGAAAGAAAATATAACGCTTATAATATTTATTACCTAATTTTTTTTCCTCTCGAAGTCATTGACTGTAAATAATAATATACTTTTTCCAATAGATTTTTATTATGGAAAGAATCTAAACTTATTTGTAATTCATTTTATTTATGATTTAAAAAAGACATTTTTCATATGTTATAAATAATTCCTTTTTTTATTATACAGTATTATAATGACAGTTTTGTTAAATCTCTATTCCCACAACAATAATAATTTCAATAAAAAAACATCAATATATAAATGTAATAATCATAAAATGAATATATATTCATTTTATGATTATAACGAACAAAATATGTTTAAAGATATATGATGTTGTTCTTATGTGGGCATTGTTTTGTATTTCGGCTTATAAATACAATTTGATCTAATTAGCATACTTTATAAAACCTTCGTTGATTAAAATCAAATTTTCTCAAATTTTAAAGTAAACGTTAAAGAAGTTAACCGTAAAAATGCTTTTATCTATATAATTTAATGTAAATTACAATTAGGTCGTTTTATCCGTTTGTTAATGTTTCCATGTCGAAAACTGTTATATTGATATAATTTTTAACAGATAGTGCTTTACCTTACCTTGCTTTCTTTGGAAAAAACAATATTATAATCGACAACAGTTCAATCATACTTCAATATGCTACCGAATGAAAGCGTCGTGTGAAGACAAACCGGGAAAACTATATATTTATGTATCTTACTTACCCACGAAATGCACGTGAACAATGAAAAGTAAATAATTTACATTCACCATATAATATCCTCAATTGTACGTTTCTCAGTTTATATGTTTGTTCGTAATCAAATGATAAATATCTGGAAAAACTGATCCCTCGGAAGCATAACAAAGAGCCACATTACATAAAAATGCCAGATTCGATTTGAATGAGTCTGTACATGACGGATAATGGTAACGTGCCGCATCACTAACGCCCCACCCCTAGCACCGCCTTGATCGGTACTCAATTCTCAATTGAGAATCAATAATAAACTAACATATAAATACTAGATTCTGTATAATTTTTAAGATATACGTACACTTTATAATTGTAACACCTTTAAAGCAATCGGATACCAATACATTTAATTTTGTAAACGTATACGTAATCTTCTTAATTAGCGAATAGTAAGAAGAGTACGTAAGACATTTTCAGAGTAAAATTACCAAAAATAATGTGTGTATGTAATATAAGATTTGAAATCATATTCTCTATTGACAGGGACAGGAAATTTTTTGGTCTTCTGGAGAAGAGAATTAATACTAAATATCGTCTGTTCCATTGTTGTTTAGTTGAATAGATATATTCAAGTTTATGTCTCCGTTTGAGAGTAAAAAGCACGGAATTGATTTCTGGAATGATGATGTGTTTACCATTGTTGTCAAAGTTTCGTTTCCTTGGTAGTGTCGGCTAATCATCTAAAACACAGCATTTGATAAATGGAATCTAAACTACATTAATTTAAAAAGTTTTTTTTATATGAGTATACAAAAATCTAAAACTAACTCGCACAAACATCACGGGTAAATTTCGAGCCAACCGAGGCTGAACAAGTACTGCCTAAAGGTTTTCCAGCTTACATCAGTAAAATGATAAATACGTCAATATAATTGTTTGTTAGTGCATCTGTTTGTCGAATACGTCATATTAAGAATTATTATCCTATTGAAAACATTATTAACAGTACACTGTGTTAATCTATATTCATGCATATTGTAATTTGTTGAGTTCCATTGGGCGTGCATTATCCAAACAGTGAACAATGTTCAAAATATTTCCATATGTTTATTATGGGATGAATTTTATATTAAACAACGAATTAATAAAAAATAAAAAAAAAAAACATTTTACAGCAGCATCTATTTGTAGTAATTTACTAAAATGAAAATACGTACAAGTATCATTCTATAAATAGATTACACTGATACAATTCACGTTACATAAACCAGGGTTGCAATTAAAGCCGTACGGGTAAAAGTTATTTATTTATTTATTTATTGACCTTTAAGCAAATCGGTTACAACATATTTTATTTTGTATCAATTAACCTTAAGAGCATTTGTCACGATCACGAGGTGTTAAAAACATGTGTCGCAACTGTCAGTTATTTAGAAGATGTCGATCCGCAACGTTTGTTGTCCGTTTGTGTTCGACCGAAAAGGTGTGGTTTACACTACGAGCGTATATTTCTGCCGAAGGGACCAACGATCAGGTTCGAGAGTTCGAGCGATGGGTGTTCGAGCGATCCGAGGTAGAACAATAGGAATTTTGCCGGGACTGAGCGATGTGTTCGGGCAAAGGTAGGTATTCGAGCGATCCGAGTTCGAGGGAACGAAGTTTAACTGTGAAACATAATGGGAAATCCGTGAACAAATGGTTATGGTCTAAGACTTCAAACCATTTTTCCTCACCACTATAGATTTGAATCCCATTAGCAATTTTTGATTATTTTATGTTTGATATTTTAAAGAGTTTTACTCAGGTTTCCTGTCATGAAGAACCAAAATAGAGTAATAAATAAATAAGTTAATAAATAAATAAACAAACATTAAAACAAATTTATATTTCTATGAATAAATAAATAAATAAAAATAAGATAAGGGTATATAAGGAAATTTGCTAAAGGATTTCATGTTTGAAGTTGTTTGAAATTGTTTTTTGACAATGATAAAAGCGTTGTTCACATACCTTTAACAGATAAATGTCCTTTATGCATTTGACACATTTCTAGTCATGGTAAAATGGTATAGATTTGTATTTGTCGGCTAAAATTGAGATCAGCGTCTTGGCAATATTGACCAGGTTTCTTTCACTCATACTTTTATTTAACTTTACTTGTAAAATTTTAAATAACTTGTTGGTATTAAGTTTGTTTGTTTTTTTATTTGGTTTTCATATAAATGTCGTGTGGTGTCTTTCCAGCTCTACTACAAACGTTGATCACGTTTAACATTTTCTCTCAAAGGTAAAACTAGTAACAATACAACTTTATCAAATGCAATAATTGCGACATTCCTCCTCGCTTTAATGTTAAAAGATGCAATTTGTAAAACATTAAAGTTATTATCTTTCATCGGATCTTCTCTGAGATATAATAGTAATTGGCTTGAATATAAATTCTTATTATGTAAAGTATGTGCATTCGTTATAGCAACTGAACTGAACTTTTCTCTTTTGATAGACTTAAGCATTTATTATAACTATTTGTGTTCTATTGTCAATATCATTCACTTAAAATTTACATAAATACCCATTCCAAACGGTTTTCTGTTTGAAATATTGAAAGATAAGTTCCAATACAGTATTTCATATTAATTTCTTATTAAATTTAAATGATTTTCCACATTGATGTTGCAACTCTGAAATATGTGGACGATTCCGCTAGCGTTTTAAGAACTGTAGTTCACAAGTTAGTAGAATACGCCAGGAAAGAAATTCAAAGCATTTTATAAAGTAACATTATATTCATATTTGAACGATTTCTCTTGCACGCTCGGTAACTTTGCGACAATCTGGTATTATCAAATTGTCTGGATGTCATATCAATTGATTGTGTAATATGACTTAAATGGTGTTTGTTCAACATACTTTGTTTGAGTATCATTAACATTTCAATGCGTAAAACACTTTGTGCATGTAAATATTTTTTGGAATTTTATTTTCCTGTAATGAGAATATCCTTAATTAATAAGTTTACTTTTTCCAACAAGATCACCTCCAAATGTGTTCGTAATTTATAACAATTCACTGTTTTATAACTGTTATTCATACAGTAAAGACTGTCTTAGTGACCCCCTGTATATAGCGACGTTCTGTCTTTAGTGACCATAGTTAGGTGCGCCTAATAGTATTTTCTATATAAATGGTATGTATCTAGTCCGTACAACGACCATAATGAAGTCACCCGTTACGGTATTTGAGCCGTGAAAAGCGACTTTTGCAAGGAGAGCAGGGCTTGAGCTAGGGGCGACTTGGGCGAAGAAGTTATATTGTGAATTGTGATTTATAAAAGTAATTTCTCAATGAGGTTCAATAGTAGTAGCTATTTTTATATTATATATTAGCTATAAACGACATTAATGTGTTACTGGGAACAAATGGCATAACACATATAACTTTTCGATATAGCGACTCACCTAAAACAAATTTCAAAGAGATTTTGAAGTCGCCCGTTTTTTTAATGATTTGTCATACTTATTTACGCCCCTAGGTCTGTTAACAATTTGTTTACCTCTTAATTACAACCAATTACCGTTAATCCGCTAGTAAAGAACGCGTGTCAACACCAACAAAGTCTAATACACGCCGCAAAGCAAGAGTTCACTATGTATATCTTTCTCATTATGTATTCATGCGATTGACGAATCAGAACGCGCGTTGTATCTGCGGCAGTTTGCATTGACCAATCGGCGACACGCTAATACACTGTGGCTGTCTCTAACATCTCATTATTAAACATTTTTTTTACAAACAGATTTATTAATATAAATTACATTTTTTTTATATTATGTGTTTTTGCATCTTGAGCAAATATGTTTTGTTTATATCTTTATGACTGGGTCATGTCATTTTGTGTATCTTCTTCTTTCTTGGTGAAACTTTGTGAAGTAATATTTATTTCGGTTTCATTACATGTTCGCCGCTAGTATAGTAATGTACTTGTTAATTGTCATATACAGAAATATATTATGTAAACATACCCTAAGGAAACAGACACTAATCTAAAAAATGTTGGCACATAGAAGAATCATAAAGAAATTATCTGTCTAAATGTGTTACTGGGAACAAATGGTATAACACATATAACTTAAATACTGAAGAAAAGACAATACAATATAATTTAACCAGCTTCTTTTCTTACCGTTTGCATTAATTTATCTCCTGTGATTTTTTATTTTGATTCAATTTTATTATTATAACAACTGATATGTCTTCCCCGCTTTTTGGATTTGCCCACTTAATCTCGTCTAAGGAGAAACGATATAAAAACAAATATTGTTAAAGTGTCTAAAAGTATATATTTCATTGTTGATATCAAACGGTATCATTCACGGCTTGTAATCTAACAAGTTTATCAATACTGACATTTGAACTGTGCATTGGGAACATTTTAAATTATTTAGTAGAAACATGTAACCGACCGATACATTTTGTAGATATAAAGAGTTTCTAGAATGAAATGCAAGTAAAATAGCTAAACAACTTTGGGAAAGAAACTACTGTTATGTAATAGAAAGAGCACCGAAACACGAGGCTAACTGATTTGTACGAGGGGGCGTAGCCCCCGAGTATAAATCAGATTGCCGAGTGTTTTGGTGTTCTTTCTCTTTTGTAACATAGTCAAACATAAAAGCACGTTCCCTGTTGTCACAATATGAAACCCCGGCAAAAATGAACCAATGAACGAACATCTGAATATGACATTTCTGTCGCTTTTCCTTTCTCTGCCGTCACAATATGTAAACCCCAGCAAAAATGAGCCAATCAATGGGCATGCTCTAGAGTGCGGGTAACTAATACCCGCACTCCAGTTAACGCACTGTGCATGTATATGTATACGATTTAACCCCGACACATTTTCAACAGAAAGGTCTCTAAACTATGATACAATTGTACATTTATGCATAAATCTGATATACGAAACACTCAATGTATTGTTATACTTAAAAGCGATTGCAAAAGTTTATTAAAATATAACCATTCAAAGAATATAGTATTTCAATATTACAAGAATACATTTATGTCATTTATGTTTATTTATTTACATTTTACCAACATAATATTATATAGTTGTTCTTATTCACAGTTTATTGATAAGAATACACAAAATAAAAGGGGATTCATTTTTATAAATATGCATATACTTTATATTGTTACAAACAAAAGTTCTATATCACCAAAACATTGTAGTTTTCATCTTAATATAATTCGTGAGAACTCATACTATACGAATATATACAGTGCACGGTACATGAGGTCAGGACTTCACATGGTAGAGTTACTTCCCCTGATGGGAAAATCGCCATTTGTAACATATTTTTACAAGACACAACATCACAAGTGAAGTGGCACAATAAACTTTAATTGATAGGTAATTACAAACCCAAAATGTATAAGATTATTTTACTCCTTCATGTATTGCACTTTATCACGGTTCATGCTATATGTATTTCATTGTCAATTTAATCATTCCCTTGTTATGACATGGAAGTCGTATTGTCAAGTCTTGTGATGTATATCTAGTCACATTTAAAGGTTTTCTGTATTGTTTATTTTCAGACTGTGTTCATTGTGAATAATAAAAAACACAAATAGAAACAAGTTCTTATTGATGAACACAGTCCAGTCAAGATGCCTGTCGTTGAATGCCCATTTCCTGGATGCGATTTACAAAACCGCTGAGCTGGACGCTGTGATAGTTGCTGCCTTACTCAACACACACTCGATGACACACACGCCCGCAGTGGCGGCATCAGCTAAAGTGGAAAAGGTGAAACGTCCAACTATCAAAGCAGCTGGCACAAACGAGGACTGGTTGTACTTCGAAAAACGATGGGACGATTACAAAAAAGCCACTCAAGTTAAAGGCAGTGACTTAATACTACAGCTTCTAGAATGTTGTGAAGAAACGCTTAGGAAAGACCTCACAAGGGCTACTGGTGGAAAACCTGACTGGCAAACCTGAAAATGAAGTGTTATCTGCTATTAGGAAACTCGCAGTCAGGGAAGAGAATGCTATGGTCCGCTAGACATAAGTTACATGCAATGAAACAAGATCGTGAGGAGACAATACGCAATTTTGGAGCTCGTGTGAAGGGCCAAGCAAACATTTGCTGTTTATCACTTCAATGCCCTAACTGGCAGTGCCAATGTGGACTTCTCCGATGAGGTTATGCGCGATATTGTGACAAGGGGCATCGCAGACCTGAGATTCAGTTGGAGTTGCTTGGTGATAAAAACCAGAAAATGACACTTGAGGAGATATTCCAATTTGTGGAGGTCAAGGAAGCCGGTAAAAGGTCAGCTTCCTCCTTACTTGAGAGCCAGCCGGTGGATGCAGCCTCCAGCTCCTACAAAAAAATGATCAAAAACAAGAATGAAAAAAAAAGAAACTAAAGATCCTTGTGGCTACTGTGGAACAAAAGGTCATGGTACAAATCCACCTGCAAGGATAAGGAAGAATGTATGCCCAGCGTATGGTAAGATGTGCGACCGCTGTCTTAAACAAAATCACTTTCCTCAGGTCTGCAGGGGTGCTAAGCTAGATGTCAGACAACAAAACACTTTCAGTGAGACAGCTGCTACATTTGACGCGTTGTGTACTATCACAGACTCTTGTTCGATAAGTGAAGAGGGCATTGAAAGATCCCTACGCCTAGAACATCATGCCTATGACAAACTATCTGACACATGGATCAAACGTAAATCAAAACCTCAACCTACCATGAATGTTAGTGCGCGTGTAGTGAGAGAAGACTATACTGCCCTCGGTTTCGAACTAAATGCAAACCGACCTCTCTCAGCAATCCTTCCTGCCTTGGCTGACACAGGCTGCCAGAGCTGCTTAGCTGGCACAAATGTGATAAAACGCCTTGGACTTCGGGAGTCGACCTTATTCCAGTTACAATGCAAATGCACACCGCAACCAATACTGGTATTAAAATCATAGGCGCCACTGTGCTCCGCATTTGTGCTACAGAGGGGGAAAGGGCTGCTGAAAGTAGACAAATGACGTATGTCACTGATTCATGCGAACAAACTATTCCTTAGTCGTGAGGCCTGCACTGAGTTAGGGATCCTTCCCGCCTCTTTCCCTTTCACGGCTCCTACCCCCACCCAGACCGCTGCCATCCAGCAGCAAACATGCTCATGCCCTAAACGCCAATTACCTCCACCACCCCCCCAGACAAAATACCATTTCCAGGCACCAAAGATAATCTTCCCCTCCTAAAGGAATACCTTCTCAACCACTATAGGTCTAGCACCTTTAACACCTGCCCTCACCAACCTTTACCCATGATTAATGGCCCACCAATGAAGCTGATGATCGACCCACAAGCAGAGCCTGTGGCCCACCATACCCCCATCCCAGTACCAATTCATTGGCGTGAAGCCGTTAAAGCTGGATTAGACCAAGATGTAAGCCTAGGAGTGATCGAACCCGTCCCTATTGGTGAGCCGGTAACATGGTGCCACAGAATGGTTGTATGCGCCAAAAAGAATGGCGAGCCACGCCGCACTGTTGACCTACAACCCCTAAATGCACATGCAAAGAGAGAGACCCATCATACCCCTTCCCCCTTCCATCAAGCGCGTTCCGTACCACATGGTAAAATCAAAACTGTACTGGACGCCTGGAATGGCTACCATAGTGTACCTATCCGGGAAGAGGATCGTCACTTTACCACATTCATCACACCTTGGGGTAGATACAGGTATCGAACCGCCCCTCAGGGCTACATAGCCTCGGGCGATGGCTACACTAGAAGGTACGATGAACTTGTAGCTCACATACCCAACAAAACTAAATGCATTGATGATGTCCTTCTATGGTCAGACACAATAGAAGACAGTTTTAACCAAACCGTGCATTGGCTAGATCTATGCGGAAAAAAATGGCATAACTCTGAACCCGGAGAAGTTTACCTTTGCAGAAGATACAGTCGAATTTGCAGGTTTTGAAATTGGTCCCAATTCTGTCAGACCTTGCCAGAGATACCTACAAGCCATATCTGATTTTCCGAAACCTAAGAATATCACTGATGTCAGATCTTTTTTCGGCCTTGTCAACCAGGTTGCATATGCTTTTAGCATGACAGGGAAGATGGCCCCATTTCGCCACCTCCTCCAACCTAACACCCCATTTCTCTGGACCAAAGAACTAGACACTTTGTTTGAAGAATCCAAACAGGTCATCACGAGGGAAATCGAAGAAGGGGTTAAGATCTTTGACCCGACTAGACCCACATGTCTTACCACAGATTGGTCCAAGGATGGCATTGGCTTTTGGCTCCTCCAGAAACATTGCAGTTGTCTAAAAACTGAGCCATTTTGTTGTAGCAATGGCTGGAGGGTCACATTAGTAGGTAGCCGCTTTACTCATGCAGCAGAATCACGCTATGCTCCAGTAGAAGGAGAGGCCTTAGCGGTAGCTGACGCACTGGACAGGGCCAGGTATTTTGTCCTGGGTTGCTCTAACCTTATCATTGCTGTCGACCACAAACCACTCCTTAAGCTCTTTGGCGACCGATTCATTAGAGAATATATCTAATGCTAGGCTCAGGAACCTAAAGGAAAAAACCCTCAGGTACAAGTTTAGTATGGTTTACATCCCAGGTGCTAAACATAAGGCCACAGACAGCCTGTCTCGGAACCCTACTGGGGACCCAGAACGGCTTGTGCTCACAGACGATATTGCTAGTATCAGCAGCCTAACTCGTATCTCAAACATTGACCTTGCACCATTGAGAGAACCCCGGTATTCTACCTCCGATTCCTCCATTGAGAGCACTGTAGTTTTATCAGCCATTAATTCACTAGACTCCCTTGATTTAAAATCAGTGACTTGGGACAGGGTCAGAACTGCCACAGCCAGTGATAATAATCTGCATACCCTTGTACAACTAATTGAATCTGGCCTCCCGGAGTCCCGAGCAGGATTCCCAGATGCGCTGCAGGAATACTATCAGTTCAGAGACAACCTTCACACAATTGATGGTGTTATCTTATATAAGGACCGCATCATCATCCCACCCGTCCTCAGACCGGAAGTCCTCAATTCACTCCACTCAGCTCACCAAGGAGTAACTGCAATGACTGCACGCGCTGAGTCGTCAGTTTTCTGGCCTGGAATAACACCAGACATCACCTCCTTGCGAGCATCTTGCCAACATTGTAACCGCAGCGCACCCTCTAACCCTCGGGCGCCCCCTACGCCCCTGACCTACCCAGAATACCCATTCCAGTGCTTATGCGCTGATTTCTTTCATTTCAAGGGGCACTACTACTTAGTCATAGTAGACCGTTACTCTGGCTGGCCAACTGTAGAAAGGGCATCATCAGGTTGCCAAGGCTTGGTTGATACACTACGGCGTACATTCATTACCTTTGGGATTCCAGAAGAGCTGTCTTCGGATGGCGGTCCCGAATTTACAGGCATCGTCACACGTAATTTCTTACAGCAGTGGGGAGTGCATCACCGTATCTCCTCGGTAGCATTCCCTCATAGCAATTGTCGAGCTGAATTAGGCGTGAAGACTGTAAAGCGTTTACTTATGGCAAACACTAATGCCGACGGTAATCTAGATACGGACCGCTTTCAGCGTGCAATGCTACAGTATCGCAATACACCCGACAGGGACACAAAGCTTTCACCGGCAATGTGCGTGTTCGGGAGACCCATTCGCGATTTAATACCCATCCCACCGGGTCGTTTCCTCCCCCACACTACATGGCGTGAGACCCTTGATTTACGTGAGGCCGCTCTTAGGAAACGACATATGTTGTCATATGAAAGATTGAGGCTACATACTAAGAGACTCCCCGCACTCCGCATTGGGGACCATGTCCGCATCCAGAATCAGGTTGGGCCCCATCCTCTTAAGTGGGATAAGACAGGTACGATAATTGAGGTGAAGCAATTCGATCAATATGTCATTAGAGTAGACGGGTCAGGTCGCGTCACATTGAGGAACCGACAATTCCTTAGAAAGTTTATTCCTATTTACCCCCAGAGTTCACGCCACTTACTCCCAGACAAGGGCATTCCATTGCAGACATTCATTCATCCGGCCCATATTCATGGGATGCCCTCTACCACAGCCACCCAACTTACCCCAAGCTCACCTGGTGTCACTGAGCCTACACAAACACCAACTACCCATCAGGTCCCTACCTCGGGCATGTCCGAAAAGTCCAACCACCCAACGGACCCCCACCCACAGGAAGACCCAAGTTCCCCACCACTACCAAGTAGTGTTCAGACCGAACCTCCCCCTTCACCTACTACACCCCGACGCTCAGAGCGAATAACAAGGAAACCTAAATGGCACAATGATTACGACATGCCATAAGCGTAATCATACCACAGTCAGTGTTCATACGTCATCACCCACTAAATTAACCTTAATGATGTTCCAATCCACAGGGTGTGTTCATAATAGTGAATTATTTTTACTACGTCAGAACATGTAAACTGTTATTATTGTGTAGTGACATGACATGGTGTTATTTTGTACCGTGACTGATTATTTAGTGATATATATGTGTGTTTCAGTCTTTTTTTCTTTTACAAATTATGTGTCAAAAGACTTGGGGGGGGAGATATACGAATATATACAGTGCACGGTACATGAGGTCAGGACTTCACATGGTAGAGTTACTTCCCCTGATGGGAAAATCGCCATTTGTAACATATTTTTACAAGACACAACATCACAAGTGAAGTGGCACAATAAACTTTAATTGATAGGTAATTACAAACCCAAAATGTATAAGATTATTTTACTCCTTCATGTATTGCACTTTATCACGGTTCATGCTATATGTATTTCATTGTCAATTTAATCATTCCCTTGGTTATGACATGGAAGTCGTATTGTCAAGTCTTGTGATGTATATCTAGTCACATTTAAAGATTTTCTGTATTGTTTATTTTCAGACTGTGTTCATTGTGAATAATAAAAAACACAAATAGAACAAGTTCTTATTGACATACGACTACCTATTACATAATACAACGCAAGTGAAATGACATTAATTTGTGTATTAAATACAATAGTCGAAGAATTTGCCTTTAGTTTGCTTACGGACAGGAAGTCTTACGGACATATAAATAAGGTGATTAGAATCGAACGTCATCTGCTCTATTGTTGTTTGGCTGAATAGAGATATTCCAATAAATGTCTCAGTTTGAGGTAGACAAGCACAGAATAAATAATTGGAATGTTGATGTTCTGACCATTGCTGGCAAGTGTGTTATAAAATACACCTTGGAGGTTAGAACTTGGTACTAAAATGCATTTAATTAATTTAAATTTTGTTTTGGATAAGCGTGTTTTTTGAAATGCATTATCATAATCCAGACAACTATTTAACGTAACACATTTCCAGTTCATTCTAATTATCATACTCGTTTATCTTTGCATTCAAAATACACAATTATATAACAATATGAGCTATTGTAAATGCAATTTGTCTTGATTAAATGTCAAAATAACAAATACGTTATGCAATATTTATATTTATTGGCCATAATTATATTGATACAGTTTTTTTTAACTATTTTCACTCATGTAACTAGAAATGAACAAGAATAATACTTACAATTTTAAAGGTTAAATCTGCCATGTAAAATGATAATATGAACATTAAACTTAAAACTTTCTTTGCATGCTATATTTAATCAAACATCTGATTCTTTCATCGTTCCAATCATCTGTTGTAGAATATTTAATGACAAAATTGAACAATTAATTGTATTTTGTCAGGAAAATGTTATACATAATTACATTCATCATTTAAAATTGCATTTTTCTTCAATCAGGGATAATTATTCTGTAAATTTGATTTAGGTTATGAAGTAATGTCACAGTTAGAACGTGTATTCCTACAATCCTCCAATCACAATTCAGTGCTATAAAATTATCAGATTCCATGTGCAGTTATGAACTAAAGGATCAACTTAGGGTCGAAGCATTTCTGACAGAGTGGTTAAGGCCTTGACTTTGAATATCTTGTCTGTTACCGCCGTTGCTTCGAATCCCGCAATAAACTTCGCATCCGTTCTGTTGTTAATATACTCGAGTTGATTCTACTCAGATGTCTGCTCGTGTCTGAAATGGAGATAAAAAAGTCAAAACAAACTTGATAGCATATTATCTTGTTTTAAATATTCTTTCAACCATATGCAGATACAAATGAATAAGAAGCAAGTTCAAGTAAGAAAAGATACTGTTATTAACTGTCTCCTACATGTACTATTGTTTAGCTATAAATAATTAAAAATGTTCTTTCAGATAGCTTTGAATTGAGCTTTGAATTGTTCAATACAGCAGATAAACATTATTATCTGAAAATTATTACGGTATTTTGCTGTCATTTAAGTATGCAGCAACCCTAATAAAGCATATTCCTATGTATTCCTACAGACAGTATTATGGTCATAATGTTTAAGGTAAGTGAATGTCTTGATCTATTATTATGAATGTGGATAAATATTTTAAATTGTTTTTGCGATACAGTCTGAAGCAAGTAAGTGTGCTTACGAAATAATGACTGTACTGATTTCTTTACCAAAACCTTGTAATGAGTTTCAATCAGCCTTTATGCAGCCCAAAAAAGATTACAAAATTTTAACTTAATTGGTACGTGTAATATGAAACTATTTCTATCCGTGTAAGCATTCATCGGTCCGACTTGAAGTTTAAGCGACAATGTTCAATCCATATTGCTAATGTCAAGCTTTAACAGTTGGCGACTTCTGTAATTTATTAATTAAGGCTGATTGTATGTGCTTTACCAATATAATTAATTACATGTGATAATATATATTAAACAAATAAAGGCATTGAAAAAGCAAGGTGATATAAGGGATAAAATATATGAACACCGATGCGAACGAGGCCAACATTTTCTATGGTTGAGTACAAATTGCTATTATGTTGAACAATCGGGAATGATTTTTATTTCATTACTGGGAGATCCAATCATTGACTAAAACATGAACTGGATATATAAATAAAATATAATAAACATGATCAACAAGGACAGGCGGTGTTCAACGAACGCCAAAACTGATAATCAATGGATAAGATTTGAAGAAAGAATGAGCAATTCAACGTTTTCCATGAACAGTTTCTTTGAGGTCTTCACAAAACAGTTAACGGAAAGCGTTGCATTTGAATTAACAAATCTGTATTCTTGTATGCTTAATGTTAAATTTGCCAATTGATTGTTATTAACTTATAGAAATACATGTCAAATTTTATGATTTTCATTTTGAAAGAATAAAAAAGTGGAGATTGACGTCTTTCATAAATACGAGAAACATCCATAGTGAAATACAAATTTTATAGACTGATACATTTACATTTATTTTTTAATAATTCTTTAGATACACACACAATGTACCAAACCTCGTAATGCTTGAATAACAACATCAACATTGCCTTGCAATTTAATTATTCGAGGCATATAATCTTTCAATTGTACGTTTATCTTGTCTTATTGTTCAATAACAAACATCTTTGCCCAACATATTAAGTTCCTTTCATTAACTGTCTCATCGTAAGAGTTAATCAAAGCCTTATGACGAAATTTAAGGAAAGAAGAATAGAGTCGTTTCAAAAACACTTAATAATTTAATCTATAATCATAAAAATCAAAATGCAATCTGTCGTAAAGCATAGAGAGAAATGAGAATTCATAAAGAAAGCCCAACAAGACAAAATTGAAAATGTTGCAGGCTCGGTTTGATTGAGCCTGCTCATGGATGGTAATGGAAAGTGCAAGCTACGCAAAAAAAAAAACAACAACATATATATAGTATTTCGTCTGCGAACTTTTTTCGTTATTAGTTATTACTGAGAGAAATACGTGAGTAATATGCAAATACTTTTTCGGAGTAAATTGACATTAGTTTGTGTATGTAATATAAAATTCGATACTGCTTTTATTCTATAATATGGTCAGGAAGTATTACGGTCATCTAAAGGAAGGGATTTTCACCGAACGTCGTCTTATTTGTTGTTGTTTGACTGAGTAGATATATTCAAAGTAAAGCCTCAGCTTGAGGTAGACAAGTACAAAATTAATAACTGGAATGTTGGCTATTGTTGCCAGTTCCTGTTCTTTGAAATAAGCAGCTAATTATCAAGACGCAGGATCTTAACAAGAATTGTCCGAGGAACAGCATGCTCCACTTTTTTCTTTACTAGATATACTATGATAAAAGCAAAGTAGAAAAGGGGGTATAATTCTGCAAAAGTTTTTGCCTACGCTATTTTACGTGTATGTAACATTTGAACTGCATATCAGTGATGGTTGTTAGAAATTGATGAACATAAAATATAAGTGTTATCTGCTCTTTAGATATACATACACACTTTTGTTATGAACAAGTATTTCAATTTTAAAGTGAATATATTGGATAAATCATGAGACATGTCATGAGACATTGTTCTGAACAATAAGGTTACTATGGGTAAAAAGCTAATCTAAACGAGAGAATTAATTTAGATTCAACCTTAAGATATTTCGAGAGCAGCTCAGGCATATGATTGTCAATATGACGCATGATGTACTGCGGGATGACACGATTGTTTTGCGAATCCTCGATAAAAATTCGAGTTCATAATTGAGGTAAACACTTCGGACCTGTTTCGTTGCAACATTTAGAATGTCAAATATAAAGACCCTGCTTTCTTATCACGGTATGCACCTACTGGACTGTAACACAGTCAAACATGTTCCCACAAACGACAGCTCTGTAAATGATGTTATTACTGTAAAGTAATGACATTTGCATTTAGCAGTTTTCTATTGATTAAATTTTATCTACATACAATAATAATATAATTACATTTCCATAATAGCGGTTTCAAAGAATTGAATTGAACAGAAAAGATAAAAAATATTATATTTATTTTTCTAGAACATGAAAAGTAATAGTAACATAAAAATAAGAATTAATTAAATGTGCTGAATTTTTCCAATTGCAATATAATTGTATTATTATCATGTAATTTGAAAAGGTTCACTTAAAAAGACAAACGCACGGAAAATGCATTTGTTATAAATATGCTGATTTTCAATTACCATTTAATGCTATTTGATTTTTCCATTCGGCTTTTGTGAACTTTGTCTGAAAGAAACAGACTTATTACATTTTATTTACGTTATCATTGCGTTAAAAGTTTTTTATTTATTTTTTTTATTTTACATTTCAAAACGTTCCTGGTTGTTATTTGCCGGTCTGAAGGCTAAAGGCAATAAAATAATATATATCCATATTACATATTGTTACATGTTATTGTAATTTGTAATAAATACCACATTGTTTTATATCATCTTATTCATATATGGTAACTTTAGAACAGTAATAATGATTATAAAAAGAGCAATGGTATCTAAATATTGAAATACTTTAATAATGTAAGCATAGTAAAAATATAAGTAACACTATCCACCTTTTGGAGAACAATTGATCTCCTGAACTGCTATAAATGTCTTTAAAACAAACCATTTTGTGTAAATATTTCTATAGTTAAAACACTGTATTTCACTGTGTAACGAAGTGCAGACGCATCTGAATCTTTGCACATGAAGGGAGAAGTTTCTGGGTTTAGAAGATTGGAAGTTGATATCATTACTCCTTTGAAAATTATTGCTCCCTTAGCAGTTGCTTTGCGGATACATTACCTTTTTAAGAATATGAGTGAGGAAATCAACAAAAGATATGAACAAATCATAAACAAAACAACTTAAAAATATATCCTGTTATTTCTATTGAAGCGAAGGGTCTATTTGTGATCAGCTCAAATGGGTCCTCATTATATTCGGTTACTAACCCACACTTACGGGAATAAAAGTTATTTTCAAAATCATTATATAGAAGTTGCAGTTATGTGATCAATTTATGATCAATGCGGGCTTGCTATAGACCACATGTATTGGTCTACCTTATCTCTCAGATAAAAGAGGAAAATACGAGTATATATGATTCCCAAGGATCAAAATGTTTATTAAATTTAAATTCAATATTGCAATTAGTGCGTCATTGAATTTAACTTTCAGCACTTGGTACCAAACGGATTAAATTGATCTAAATTCGGTTTTTTACTAAACCAACAATATTTAAAAGAGTATTTATACCATACTTTTAGAAAGACAATATCTCAGACAGACCTGAAACGTAACACATTTTATAAATGATTACATCAATTCGTCCATCTCCGATTAAAATTTTAAACTTTTTTTGGAAAAATTTTATAGTGACATTTATAATTATAATTGATTGATAAACCTTTTAATTTTTAATTAGAATTGGTTTAAAAAAAATTTTTGAATAAAATTTTCAGTTTAGCTGTTAATTTAAAATAAATTCATTTTTAATTAAAATTTTTTCATCAAAAAAATAAAAAGTTCAATTCAAACTCCCTTGTTTATTGTAAAATTAGCAATTTGAAGTTCATTAAAGTTAATTATCCTTTGTGAAATCTTATCTGGAAAGAATTAAATATAAATGTATGAATTCATTTCCTTTGCGCTGTTCTCTTTTGATAGATTTCATCGCGTATATGCTTTCTATTCTCAATATAAATTTCATTAAATGTGCGACAGTTGCAGTGTAACAATTTCAAATGGTACTCATAGCCTTATACATTTTAATAGTGTACCTGCATTGTTGATAGGCATTGACAATGATGTTCATTCCGCTATCGCTAATACGCTTTAAATACATTTCTTCTTGTAGTTTGCTTTTATTATTCGTAAAATAAGGTCACCAGAATTCATCAAAAAATAAAATTCCGCTCATTTTATAAATAAGGCCTTATATTAAAGTTTGATGATATATCACTTTCACATACGGCAAATTGGCTACTGACTGGTAAAAACTTAATTATCTGGATGTCGAAAAGATTGATTGCGTAATATGACAACTTTATTTCTTGAATAGAACGTTTCTTCTATATAATTATTTGAGCACCCCAATCATTTGTAGGCGTAGATTAATTTGCGCGTATTCATAAGAACCTTGGAATTTTATTTAATATTGTGAGAATTTCTTTCGGAAATTTGTAAAACAATTCATTAAATGAGATATGTGTGATTTATCTAGATGGGCAATCAGTGTCAGGCATTGTAGATCGGACAATGTTTTTGTTATTAAATTGTCAAATAGTTGGTGAACCTCGACCTTATGACCTCATAATGTGTATGGCAATCTACTTGCCATTGGCACTTCCACAGTACATAACCCACGGCATTAGTTTATTTTAAACATTGGATGTTACAATAAGTGCCACTATGACCACACTTTTGATAAAGTCTGGTTTCTGAGCAGAATACGTTCGTTGCCATGATAAACTTCTAGTATTTTAACTCTTCGGACTGTAATTCTTAAGAGAGGAAACGTACGTTTAAAATATTTCAAAACTAGTTTTTTTCCTCTCGGAGTTATTGATCTGAAATGATTATATACTTTTTTCCAATGAATTAACATTATGGAAACATCTAAGGTTATTTGTTATTCATTACATTTTACTTATGATTTTATGAGTAAGACATCTTTCATCTGTACTTAATATTTAATTTTATAATATACAGTATTAAATGTATAATGACAGTTTTGTTAAACCTCTATACCCACATCATTTGTAATTTCAATGAAAACTATCAATATATTTAATAAAAACATGAATATATATTTTCACTATCATTTTATTACCACATGTTTGATTGGATTCGTTTTTTATTAAAATTGGTTCACTTGTTTCAAATGGTGTTCAGAGGTATCAAGTATAACAACAACAACAAAAACACTTTCGTCTTAAAGAAGCAGGCTACTAAAAAGAACTAAGTTTGTTTGAAGATCTATGATGTTGTTCTTAAGCGGGCTTTCTTTTGTATTTCAGTTTATTAAAAATATTTGATCTAATTAGTTAAGTTAAGTTCACCGTAAAAATGCTGTCATCTATCCAATGTGAATTACAATTAGGTCACTTTATCCGTTTGTCAATGTTTCAATGCCGCAAACTGTTCTGTTGATACAAATTGTACTTAATATTTTTTTTACCTTACCTTGCTTTTTTATGAAACTGCAATATTGTAATCGAAAACAGTTCAAGCAAGCATACTTTAATATACTACCAAATGACAGCGTTGGGTGAAGACAAACTCTGTTTTATATATTCTTTTCACCCAAGAAATACACGTGCACAACACAATGAAAAGTAAAAAAAGAACTTAACGTTACCTAAGGTACAGAAACCATTAACACGCATTTAAACTGCATTTAATAGGAGTAAATTTTGATTATATATTGAGAAAGAAAATGTTGTCAGATTTTTAACGCAATCATTTATAACAGAAATGCATTACTGTTTGTAAAAGGATTATGACACAAATGAAAGGAAACACGATCAACAAGTTTAGGAGAATATTTAACTATAATTGCGTTTTTTTCAACTATATTTTGAATGTTCAAATCCCCGTGTGCATTATAAATACATGTGGTGTGAAATATATTTTATATTTTTCATTGTTGATAAGCAATGTTATCCTTTGCGATTTGCAAGCTAAACAGCTAAACAGTTTGGTATAGCTAGCATAAATTACTACTCATTCGGAGCATTTACAATAATTTAGTTCAAAACTTATAACCATTGAATACATCCTGTAGGAATAAAGAATATGTAAACGTTTATTATTATTTATTTAATAACTTAAGTTTTTTAAGTTAAAGGGTTAACAGTCTTCATTTACAATGCTGTATTGTTGCGTGCTTCTTGCCATTATATAACAATTGAAAAGCTATCTATTGAATCTCTTTAAAACAAAACTGTTAAATTTGTTGAGCATATTAAGTAAAATGAGGGACGAGAAAATGGATAACTACCTTTTGTGGTAAGTTTCAAAAGCTTGAAATATATTCTTAGACTTTTTTGATCATTTATTTACTTAAAGCAAACTTAAAAATAACGATAAATATATTCGAAATACTAAATACAAACAGTGTTATAAGTGTCTCAAAATATACACATTTACCAACTGTACGTTTCTCAGTTTATATATGTTTGAAAAAAATGATCCTTCGGAAGCATTACAAAGAGCAAACCTACATGAAAATTTCAGACTCGAATTGAATGAGTCTGTGTGAGGGATAATGGAAACGTGCAACATCACACACGCTCCACAGCACAGGCTTGAGCGGTACTCAATTCTCAATTAAGAATAAATAATAAACCAACATATAACTGCTGGATTCTGTCTACCTTTTAAGATATACGTACACTTTATAATTGTTAAAATTTTAAAGCAATCTGATATCAATGCATTGAATTTTGTCTACGTATACGTAATCTTTTTAATTAGCGAATAGTAAGAAGAGTACGTGAATAATAATTATACAAATACATTTTCAGAGTAAAATAACAAAAATAATGTGTGTATGTAATATAAGATTTGAAATCATATTCTCTATTGACAGGGACAGGAAATCTTTTGGAGAAGACAATTAATACTGAATATCGTCTGTTCCATTGTTGTTTAGTTGAATAGATATATTCAAGTTTATGTCTCAGTTTGAGAGTGAAAAGCACGGAATTGATTTCTGGAATGCTGATGTGTTGACCATTGTTGTCAAAGTTTCGTTTCCTTGGTAGTGTCGGCTAATCATCTAAAACACAGCATTTGATAAATGGAATCTAAACTACATTAATTTTAATTTAAAATTAAAAAGGTTTTTTTTTATATGAGTGTACACAAATCTTAAACTAATTCGCACAAACATCACGGGTAAATTTCGAGCCAACCGAGGCTGAACTAGTATTCCCTAAAGGTTTTCCAGCTTACATCGGTAAAATGATAAATAAGTCAATATAATTGTTTGTTAGTACATCTGTTTGTCGAATACGTCATATTAAGAATTATTATCCTATTGAAACTATTAACAGTACACTGTGTTAATCTATATTCATGCATATTGTAATTTGTTGAGTTCCATTGGGCATGCATTATCCAAACAGTGAACAATGTTCAAAATATTTCCATTTGTTTATTATGGGATGAATTTTATTTTGAACAACGAATTAATAAAATATTAAAAAAACAACATTTTACAGCAGCATCTATTTGTAGTAATTTACTACAATACGTACAAGTATCATTCTATAAATAGATTACACTGATACAATTCACGTTACATGAACCACGGTTGTAATTAAAGCCGTACGGGTAAAAGTTATTTATTTATTTATTTACCTTTAAGCAAATCGGTTACAACACTTTTTATTTTGTATCAATTTGTCTTATAGCATTTGTCACGATCACGAGGTGTTAAAAACATGTGTCGCCGACTGTCAGTTATTTAGAAGATGTCGATCCGCAACGTTTGTTGTCCGTTTGTGTTCGACCGAAAAGGTGTGGTTTACACTACGAGCGTATATTTCTGCCAAAGGGACCAAAGATCAGGTTCGAGAGTTCGAGCGATGGGTGTTCGAGCGATCCGAGGTAGAACAATAGGAATTTTGCCGGGACTGAGCGATGAGTTCGAGCCAAGGTAGTTATTCGAGCGATCTGAGTTCGAGGGAACGAAGTTTAACTGTGAAACATAATGGGAAATCCGTGGCCAAATGGTTATGGTCTACGACTTCAAACCATTTTTCCTCACCACTGTAGATTTGAATCCGATAAGCATTTTTTGATTATTTTATGTTTGATATTATTAAGAGTTTTACTCAGGTTTCCTTTAATGAAGAACCAAAATAGAGTAATAAATAAATAAATTAATAAATAAATAAACAAATATTTATAAAATATTTATATATCTATGAATAAATAAATAAAAATAAGATAAGGGTATATAAGGAAATTTGCTAAAGGATTTCATGTTTGAAGTTTGAAGTTGTTTGAAAGCGTTGTTCACATAGCTTAAATAGATAAATGTCCTTTATGCATTTGACACATTTCTTGTCATAGAAAAATGATATAGATTTGTATTTGTCGGCTAAAATTGAGATCAGCGTCTTGGCAATATTTACCAGGTTTCTTTCACTCTTACTTTTATTTAACTTTACTTGTAAAATTTTAAATAACTTGTTGGTATTTAGTTTGTTTGTTTTTTTAATTGGATTTCATATAAATGTCGTATGGTGAATTTCCAGCTCTACTGCAAACGTTTATCACATTTTGCATTTTCTCTCAAAGATAAAACTAGTAACAATACAACTTTATCAAATGCAATAATTGCGACATTCCTCCTCGCTTTAATGTTAAAAGATGCAATTTGTAAAACATTAAAGTTATTATCTGTCATCGGATTTTCTCTGAGATATAATAGTAATTGACTTGAATATCAATTATTATTATGTAAAGTATGTGCATTCGTTGGTTTAAACATATTTATTTAAGCTCGATTGCGAAACAAGTTCTTGCAACTTATATTAATCACTTTCGAGTCCGCTTCCTGGAACCAACCAGTACTGGTGTCATATGGAGAAACATGGTCGTGACCCGAGTAGGGCTCGAACCCATGATCTCTGGGTTGAGAGGCAGACACCTTAACCACTAGGCCACCGCTCTCTAGCATTCGTTATTATAGCAACTGAACTGAACTTTTCTCTTTAGATAGACTTAAGCATTTAAAATAACTATTTGTGTTCTATTGTCAATGTCATTCACTTACAATTTACATAAATATCCATTCCAAACGGTTTTCTGTTTGAAATATTGAACAGATAAGTTCCAATACAGTATTTCATATTAATTTCTTATTAAATCTAAATGATTTATCCACATTGATGTTGCAACTCTGAAATATGTGGACGATTCTGCTATTGTTTTAAGAACTGTAGTTAACAGGTTAGTAGAATACGCCAGGAAAGAAATTCAAAGCATTTTATAAAATAACATTATATTCATTGTTGAAAGATTTCTCTTACACGCTCGGTAACTTTGCGACAATCTGGTATTATTAGATTGTCTGGATGTCATATCAATTGATTGTGTAATATGACTTATATGTTGTTATTACTTAAATAACTGTCCGATTCTTTATTTTGTTCATAAATTAAAATGGATAAAAGAAAAATCAAAACAATTTTTAAAAAATGCACGAAAAGTTATATTGTGAATTGTGATTTATAAAAAGTAATTTTTAAATGAGGTTCAATAGTAGTAGCTATTTTAATATTATGTGTTTTTGCATCTTGAGCAACTATTATTTGTTTCATAACGTTATGACTGGGTCATGCCATTTTGTGTATCTTCTTCCTTTCTTAGTGAAACTTTGTGAAGTAATATTTCTTTCGGTTTCATTGCATGTTCGCCGGTAGTGTTGTCTGTCTTTCAGTATTTAAGTTATATGTGTTATACCATTTGTTCCCAGTAACACATTAAGACAGATAATTTCTTTCGTTATGATTCTTCTATGTGCCAACATTTTTAAGTGTATGTTTCCTTAGGAAATGTTTACATAATATATTTCTGTATATGACAATTAACAAGTACATTACTATACTAGCTATAAACGACATAATTTAACCAGCTTCTTTTCTTGCCGATTGCATTAATTTATCTCCTGTGTTTTTTTTATTTTGATTCAATTGTATTATTATAACAACCTATATGTCTTCCCCCTTTTTCGGATTTGCCGACTTAATCTCGTCAAGTTAGTGGTCTAAGGAGAAACGATATAAAAATGAATATTGTAAAAGTGTCTAAAAGTATATATTTCATTGTTGATATCAAACGGTATCATTCACGGCTTGTAATCTAACAAGTTTATCAATACTGACATTTGAACTGTGCATTGGGAACATTTGAAATTATTTAGTAGAAACATGTAACCGACCGATACATTTTGTAGATATAAAGAGTTTCTAGAATCAAATGCAAGTAAAATAGCTAAACAACTTTTGGAAAGAAACTACTGTTATTTGTACATTTATGCATAAATCTGATATACTAAACACTCAATGTATTGTTATACGTAAAAGCGATGGCAAAAGTTTATTAAAATATAATCATTCAAAGAATATAGTATTAAATATTACAAGAATACATTTATGTCATTAATGCTTATTTTTTTTACATTTTACCAACATATACAGTTGTTCTTATTCACAGTTTATTGATTAGAATACACAAAATAAAAGGGATTCATTTTTATAAATATGCATATACTTTATATTGTTACAAAATAAGGTTATCTATCACCAAAACATTGTAGTTTTCATCTTAATATAATTAGTGATAACTCTTACGACTACATAAATAATACAACGCAAGTGAAATGACATTAATTTGTGTATGCAATACAATAGTCGAAGAAATTGCCTTCAGTTTGCCTACGGACAGGAAGTCTTACGGACATATAAATAAGGTGATTAGAATCGAACGTCGTCTGCTCTATTGCTGTTTGGCTGAATAGAGATATTCAAATAAATGTCTCAGTTTGAGGTAGACAAGCACTGAATAAATAAGTGGCATGTTGATGTGCTGACCATTGTTGCCACGTTTGTTAAAAATGCCATAAGATGTTAGATCGTGGTACTAAAATGCATATAATTGATTTAAATTTTGCTTTTTAATTAGCGTGTTTTTTGAAATGCATTATAATAATCCAGACAACTAACTAAGGTAACACATTTCAAGTTCATTCTAATTAACAACCTCGTTTATCTTTGCATTCAAAATTTACAATAATATGACAATATGAGCTATTGTAAATGCAATTTGTCTCGATTAAATGTTAAAATAACAAATACGTAATACAATATTGATATTAATTGGCCATAATTAGTTTGATAAGGTTGTTTTTAACTATTTTCTCTCATGTTACTAGAAATAAACAAGAATAATACTTACAATTATAAAGGTTATATTTGCCATGTAAAATGATAACATGAACATTAAACTTAAAAATTTCTTTGCATGCTATATTTAATCAAACATCTGATTCTTTCATCGTTCCATTCATCTGTTGTAGAGTATTTAATGACGAAATTGAACAATTACTTGTATTTTGTCAGGAAAATGTTATACATAATTACATTCATCATTTAAAATTGCATTTTTCTTCAATCAGGGATAATTATTCTGTAAATTTGATTTAGGTTATGAAGTAAAAATTTTT